>NW_007732885.1:2349-21001 GCF_000696425.1 Galeopterus variegatus | reverse complement strand
CTCTCTTCTTTGCCTCTGAGATGTCAGCTTCACCCCAAGGCTGAACTTCCTTAAGGAAACAGAGTAGCTGCAGCAGATCCTGAGATTATCTCTGCATAGCACATGACCCAGCAGGAGACGAGCTGACTAGCTCAGACTTCAGTGCCCCAACTTATAGTTGTTGAAAGGGAATGCAATTTCGCTAACTGGCTTAGACCCATCTTGGGACTTCCTCTGCCCCCAGGGCTGGGTTGTGGTCAATTCACCATCCCTGCCCTACCACACATCTGCTGCCCAGGGGAAAGGGTTAAATGGGTAATGGGGAGTTATCCACACGTATTCTGAGTTTTAATGTCCCTTGTAGTATGTTCTCAGAGTTGGAAACAAGTTTCAGAAGTGGTGTAGACACTGAAGGGGTAGATTTATTAGCTTTGCGAATCTATTATATTAATCATAGAGTTTATTAAGATAGCATAATCCAATTCTGAGTGTGAGTTTGGGAAAGCCCCTTAGCTGTAAGTTTAGTTTTATTTTACTTTGATACTCCGTCAAGCCAAAATGAATGAGTTGGGAGCAAGGCGGCTAACAGATGCTCATAGAATAACACTAAATTTTGACACTAAAATGGGTATATTTAGATCCACTTATTGGTGTAAGAAATTTTTTTGAGCACCTGCTACTTGTCAGATATTTAGTTGTTGAGTGTTGAGGGTATGATGTGCACCTACCAGAAAATGTTTCTGCTCTCAAAGAGTTTAAGTCACAGGAGATATTACAGTGAAGTCAGTAATTTGTAAGTGTGAACGTGTTATAAAAGGAGAAACACCTGCTGCTACGGGAACACATGGGGCAGGCACCACATCCAGGCTTGGGCAGGCAGGACAAGCTAACTTACCAGAGAACAACATATGAGCTAAGACCCAGGGGAGGAGGTGCTGAAGGAGCCTTCTAGACAGGGAGAGCACACGTGGAAAGCTCCCATAGTGAGGGAGGCCAAGGGCAAGATTCTAGAATTAGACCATCTGGCTTTGCATCCTGGCTCTGTGGACACGTTATTTCAGTTCTTTGTGCTTCCATGTGTGAAACAGGGATAAGAAGGCAGCTGCCTCATGAAGTTGTTATGAAGATTGAGCAAGTCAACATTTGTAAAGCCCTTAGAACAGTGTGTTATATAAACAGTGTGTTTTATATAACAGTTTGTTATATAAAACAATAAAATAAATCTTACATCTTACATAACAAACAAAATAAATCTTTCCACACTGTATCAGTCAACAATGAGTCAGAAAGAATTGACTCTTTGGTGTCCCTGTTCAAGATAGCCATGCTTATTCTCTGACCTCCCCAACAGTGGATCCAGCTGCCTGAACTTGGCTGTCTGCTTGATCCTTCCTTGGACTACACCTCTGGCTTCCCAAGGGACAGGAACAAAGATCAGAAGACAGGCACAAGGTCAGAAGAAAGTAGCAAGAGTGGTCCACATGGAGAGGGTTGATGAGGAACTCAGGAGAGAGGGTTGTGTGTCCACTGAAGATGAAAGCCAGAGCAAGGCAGAAGTCAGAATCCAGGCGGCAGTCAGAGAGACGGACAGCAGGCCCTTGTCACAGCTTCCACACCCCGTGAAAAGGCAAGGCCTCATCTCTAAGAAGCCTGACTGGGGCCAAGCCGGTCCCAGATCCCAGAAAACCACAATACCAGGCAGGCTATCAAAGCACCCGTTCTTCCTTTCATTCATTCAACAAAAAATGTACTAAATGCTTACATGATCCCAACAGTGTGCCAGGTACTGGAAGTATTACTACTAATAAAGTGTCTCTGCCTTCAAAGGTTTAAACTAGTGAGAAAGACAGACCATTAGACGATGTGGTGCTTCAGTAAAAATATGCACAGGGCATTATGGTAACAATCCCAAAGTTCTGACCCTTACCAAGCTCAGTTGCAAGAATGAGTGGAGAGGTGAGAAATGGGGGGCAGGGTAGAGAAAGGATTGAGAAGGTGTTCACTGAGGAGGAACCCGATTATTAATGTAAGATCAGAGCAAGAAGGCTTCTAGACCGGCCTCTCGAAGCCACTCCATAACACGAGTGTTTCTTGATCTGAGGGTAGAGACTGTGGATTGGCAGTGTGCAAGGACAGAGTCATGCAACCAAAGCAGTTTCTGAGTGGAAGAGAAAAAACGTGCAGAGTGTCCATAAAATAGGAACGAACCTCAGAAACATCATCATATAGAACATTATTAAGCAATAAGGGAAATAAAGTAAGACACACACTACAACATGGATGAACTTTGAAAACATTATGCTAAGTGAAAGAAGTCAGTCATAAAAGACCACATATTATATGATTCCATTATATGAAATGTCGAGAAGAGGCAAATCTATAGAGAAAGAAAGTAGATTAGTGGTTGCTAGGGCTGGGGGAGTTGGGGAAAAATTGGGAGTGACTGCTAGTGGATATGAGGTTTTTGGGTGATAAAAATGTTCTAAAATTGATTGTGATGATGGTTGCAACACTCTGTGAATATTCTAAAAACCACTGAATTGTATACTTTAAGTGAATTAATTGTATGCTATGAAAATTGTATCCCAATAAAGCTGTAAATAAAGAACTCTTCATTAGCAGAATAGAGAGAAATTGAATATGGCTAGAACTTCAAACATATAGGGTGTAGGATGTAGTGAGAGATTAGTTTAATGCAGTGGATCTCAACTAAGGCTATTTTTTTCCCTCCAGGGGATATTTGGTGATATCTGGAGACATTTTTGTTTATCATAACTGGGATGGTGGTACTACTGGTGTCTGGTGGGTAGAGGCCAAGGATGCTGTTAAACATCCTACAATACTCAGGAAAATGTCCCATAACAAAGAATAATTCAGGCCAAAATGTCAATAGTGCTGAGGCTGAGAAACAGTGGTCTAAAGAGATAAGCAGAGGCTGGGTCATGGAGGGTCATGGGTGTCAAGTTGAGGAGTTTGTCCTTCCTTTTAAGAGGAAACAGTGGGGGATTGGCATGAGATTCCCCCACTGAATATACAGCAGATTGGGTGCAGCTAAGAAGTGGATTAGAGAGGTAGGGAGGACAGAGATAATGGTGACCCAAGTAGGGTGATAGCAGAGGAGAAAAACAAAACAAATCCAAACTGGTACTGTGTGGTGTCATAGTAGTCAAAGAAAGATGATTTCAAAGGCCAACAGTAAACAATTCCAGGCAGAGATCAAATAATATGAAGATGGAGAATTACACAATGGATTTAGCAACAAGGAGTCTTAGGGCAGCCGTGGTGAGGTGGGTTTCAGTGGAGTGTTGGGGACAGATGTCAGATGGAGTGTGTTGAGGTCTAAGTGGGAGGTAAAAAATAGAGTAGTGAGTGTTGGCAACTCATTTGAGAAACGTGGTTATGACAGGGAGGAAAGAGATCACTGGTAGCTGGAAGCGGATTTGGGACCAAGGTTGTGGGCTTTTTGAGTCAAGAAACATGTTTAAATGGTGAGGGCAGGGGACCAGAAGAAAAAAAAAGGATCAGAAACATAGAATAGGAGAAATTAAAATGCTGAAGTTTTGGGAAAGGACTGCAGTCATTGCTCCACTTAGGTTGAAAGACGCCTCCACTATCTAAGCAGGAACAAAGGATGAAAGACCAAAGATACAGACCAAAGAGAGTGCATAGGTTTGATGGCATAAATTTGAGGAAATTCTCATCTAAAGATTTCAGCTTTCCCTGCGAAGGAGGTAAGGTCATGTCCTATGCGTGAGCCAGTGAATCAGCAGAGTTGGAATTTTGTGGAAAGTGAAGAAGCTGTAGTGAAGTGGGAGAAAAGGAAGCAGAGAGATTTATGAACAATACAGAGGCTCAATAGAGACCGAGGAACATTAATGAGCAATGGAACCATTGTGTGCATGTTTGTGTTTCCCAACAGCATTCAGCAGGCACTTATATACTTGAATACAGCGGGAAACAAATTAATACAAGGTTGAGATTTTTGAGTCGGATGGGATAAGTCCTAGTGTTGGACCATATTATCTAAACTGGAGCGAGAAGGAGAAAACAGTCAGCAGAGTACTGATGGATGGAGCGCCCAGGGACTGGCCAGGTCTATCAATAGGCTGGTGGGTGTTGCTGAATGAGAGAGCTGGATGTGGTTAGACACATGAATGACCTAGAATATGACAAGGTGAAGGATGTGCCCATGGGACTGAGTGGCTTGAATAAATGGAGGCGAAAGTCATTGAAAATGAATGGGGTCAGGAGTATAATGCATTTTCTTCATCCAAGCTGACTTGTCTTGGCAGAATAAAAGAATATCATGGCTCTCAGAATAAGTGCAGATTCTAAGTAATGTCTTGTTTTGTTTCAATTCTCAATTAGGTTTTACCCATAAAGCTAGACACAATAGTACTTGTTACACTTCAAATCTGTCTAGTACTTGAACTTTAGAAAACCATACAGATACCAGTGGAAATATTTCAGAAAGCTACAGATAATTACAGATAATTGTGTGCTCATTGGCTTAAAGGTTAGAGGAAGCTATGGGGAATGTAGTAGCCTAGACTTTATGATAATCCTTTTGTAAACAAATACCCACTTAACCCACTTATATGAAGAGTTTGACTGGCACCAGTCCATGCAGTGTCATACCAATTTCTCCCATATTTTATTTTCAATTCCAGGGGAAGAGGAGATATACCCAAAGATTTTCATAAATCCAGGTTTGGAAGGGGCCTTAAAGTCATTTCCACCAGTTGACATTTGGTGTGGAACTATTCAATATCTTCACCATGTGGCCACCCCACCCAATCACTGCAACCCATTCCTGGCAGAGTTTGGATTCAAATCCAGGTCTTTAATTCTTCATCTGGCCTTGTTTATGGCCTTGTTTATCAAAATCCCTGGGACGTGCCTAGAGAGAGGGAGCTGGTGGGTGGAGTAGCCCACACTGTCTTTGTTCACCTTGGAATGACAGTTTTGTTCAGTTATCCCTCATGTTGAATGAAATGCTCTCCTTGTAGTGTCTCTATCCTGCAAGTAGTCAGCCCTCTGAAGTTCACTGGAATGAAATTGCTTCCTCTTGCATGTGAAAGGTCTTCTTCAGTATCTTCAATTAGCCATCATTCTAGGGAGTCTTCCTTCCTTGAGGGGGGTGGTTCCATTTACTTCCCATCCTTCCGTCTTCTCAGGCACTGACTTACACACACCGTTCTTCTCCTCTTCCAGTTTCCCCTCAGCTCCCCAGCTTCCTCTGAGGCAAGCAAGCTCTTTCAGGAGGTAGGTCTTTGACCTTGCAGAGGACTACGCTGACATTCACAACCTGGTACTGTCACAGCACCGACATGAAATATAGGCGGACTTTTCCACGTTTCCTAGTGTAGATCCAGAGCCTTGATCCATCCACTGAATGCCAGAACTGGAACTGAACTTGGAGGCCACCCAGTCCACTGCTTTATTATGCAGAAAGGGAAGCCAGGACAGGGAGGCAAAACAACTCATCCAGACTGAGGCAATCAGCTAGTGGCCCAGCTCAGACTCAAATCCAGGTCCTCTCATCCCTGATCTGATCCTCTTTATGTTTTCAAATCCCCTTGCACAATATCACATTTTATTTTCCCTGTATACCTGTGCCAGAATAATTCTTCAGCCCTGTTCCACATATTTATGCTCTGAATATTTATTTCCCAAACTTCAGGAGCTTAACAAGAATGAAAAATAGATTCAAAAATCGATGTTATTGGGTGACATGAATTATAACAAAGTAGGAGAAAACACACCAAAAAAGTAAAACCTCAGAGTGTTTACAGCCTTATGACATCCATCAGGCTGCAACCAAAATTGGACATGACAGAGCATTATAAATCCTGGGGCGGTGAGGGAAGAGCAGGGACAGAAAACAGTGTGATAGTGCTGCCGCCCCAGCAAGATTCACCGCCTGTGATTTCTCGGCCTCTGGCTTTGGATCACATCATGGGCACAGTGGGCTTTGTTCTGAAACAGTAGCCCTCACTGATCTCTCTCTACATTCTTGACATGTGCAACTGATACCCAATAATTAATGCTCACAGGGCCAGCCTAGCCCCTCCTCATGAAACAAGGTTACAATGCATCTGGATTTTTAAAAATGAAAATAGAAAAAAAATCTCTGAAGAGTTGACAGAGAGAGAGAGAGAGGGAATTGACCTCTTTTTACCCAACAACAGTGCAAAATCTAATCCATAATCCTGTGGCTGAGAATGTGAGTGCCCCACAGAAAGGTACACAAAATAGGCTGGGAAAATGACCTGCCAGAATGAACTTGGGAGAAATCGATAACTTCAGTGGAAGATTCTAGGTCTAATTCTGAAACTACTCCGAGATGAATCTTGTGAACCATCCTTCAGGGAGCACGTCTGAATCTTTGCAAATCACGTGCGTTGGCGTCAAGATCAGGAGTCCTTTAATATACTCACCAAAGCACCTCTAGTGGGCCTGCTGGTTTCCTGTGGTCTTGGCTGTTCTTTGCATGGGTTGAAAATTCTCACCGATGTCAGGCAGGTCCACAGTGGTCTCACTGTGGCCAGAGCTGCATTCTCATGCCCAGAGGGAGGCTGTAGACGTGGGAAGTGAAGTTCTTTACCGCATATCAGGCTTACTGTTGGCAGGCTGAGTGGTGTCTCCTCAGCTTTGCACTGTAGTGTTCCTGAGTGATCTGTCCCCATTTCTCGTAGCTCTCTTCCCCCCCTTTCAGTGTGCTCTGCTGTTAACTAAATTTGTACATTATGATCGTGGCTGTCTCCTGGACTCCATCCATCAGAGAGCGAGCTGCTTTCTAGTGTCAGGTCGACTCAGCCATAACAACTGGACTAATGAAGGTTGACCTTGTCTCCCAGAATGACACCATGGAAGAAAGCACACAAGTGGCAGTTAAGAGCACCTTGCCTCACATCCTGCCTCTGCTGCTCATCATGTTAGATCTTGGCGAGTTGCTCAAACTTCTGAGCTTCAGCTTTTTTATTTACAGTGATTTTCATCTAGGAGAAAGTATTTCAGTATTATTCCTGAACCTTTTAAAAAATACATGGCTCCACCGCAGACCTGTGGAACCAGAATTTCTAGGGGTAGGCTTGGACATCTGTATTTTACAAAGCTCCATTAGATGTATCTATTATGAAACATTCCTTGATAAGAGTCATTAGCCATTGGGTTATCGTAGGGACCCCATAGATATGGGAATAAAGGTGTATTCTAAGAGATAAAGTGCTCCAAAGCGTAGTTATTCATTTTACCTTTTGCTTTTCTTCTCTTCCAAACACAGACGCAGACGCTTTCTAAGTTCCTGGTCTAAATATCTCTCTCTTTTCCACATGTGGGCCCTCATCTCTTCTCCACTCTTTAAATACTGAGTTCAAATGTTCTATTCCATCCAGATGCTATTATTTCAAGCCTCTTGATATACTTTCTTTTTTAAAAATAATACTATCTGATATTTTGTCATTATGGTTCATATCTATATCATACTAGTACATGTATAATTAAATCTAATGGAGTGGGTATTATTATTTCCATTTTACAGACAAGGACATTAAGGCTCAAAGAGCTTAAGTAACTCAGTAAGTGTTGAAGGTGGAATTTATACCCTTGCCTTCTAATTTTAATCCCATTGCTTTCCCTCATGCATTAATCTAGGAATGGTATTTGAGTTTTTACTTCTAATTGAAATGTTAACCATTACAAAGCCAGGAAGTAAAGAATCAGACTAAGAGGATCTTTAATATATCTTCCATGGTTTGGTGGTTTAATGATTGTAGTAGTATATTTAGAAATTTTGATAGCTGATTGAATTTTTTATTCCTCCCCAAGATATTATGAACTGAACAGAGAATTAGTCTGAACTGTGGGACCTGGCTCCTTTCCCAGACAAGAGTACCTCCTTGAGCTTATGCCAGGCTCTCCTCTCCTGTCCGTGCAGACTTGGTGGGTTTTCTCATCATTACCATGCAGAAAGGAAGTCACACATGGGAAGGAGTGGGGTAGTTCCCATCCCCCGTGTTGAAGTCTAGAGAAGGCTGGCAGTGAGCATTTCCCTTCCCCCAGGTTGGTTAGGCTTTGGTAAACTCGAGTCTGTTATGCTCTGATAAAGTAGTTTCCCTTGAGGGCAGACCATGTTAAGAAGAACAGAGAGTTCTGGGCATTTTTAAAAATGGTTATTTTTTTCCTTCCCCGCTAGAAGCACAAGATTTTTCTCCATCTCCACTGTGAGAAGCTGGTAGGCTCCTGGAGGTAAAACACATGAAAGTGTGGGGGCCCCCACTGGACTTTTAGATTCTTGAGCTTATCCTCACTGAGCCTCCAGCAATTTGCCAGTCGCAGTTTAAAGTGTTCTTGCCCTGCTGGTACTAGTTCCATCTGTCTGTGGGCTTCTGTTCCTGGGCTTTGATTCTGTAAGCTGTGATTCTCTGTATCTTCAGTTTTCAGGGCAGCAGTTTGTCTTGTGACTTCTCTGATGAATCTAAGAAGAGTTGATTTTCAGTTTGTTCAGCTTTCTCTTCTTTTGAGGATAGAAGCAATGACTTCCAAGCCCTTATAAGGCAGATCAGAAACTGCCTTTTTTGAGAGAGCAGAACAGAGGTTACCATAGGTGGGAAGGTAAGGAGGTATGGGAGGAATTGATTGGTATAAGGCCACACAATTATTGTGATTTGAGCATCACATATTGCACAGAGGTATTCTGTACCCAACAGATATGTGCAATCAATTATGTTTCAATAAAAAATAAATAAAATTGACAAACAAACAAACAAAAAAACCTGCCTTTTTCACACAGGGGAAGAAAATGAAGAAAAATGAAATAAGTTGCTCTCTGTCTTGGTTGAGTTCCTACAAAGGCAGAGCCTGAGACAAGAACTTGGTGCAAGTAGTTAATTTGAGAGGTGATGATGATCCTTGGGGGCAGGAGTGAGGGATTGGTAAAGTGAGTCAGGGACAGAGAGAAATTCATTAGTAGGTATAGCTTTGGCCTGCTGTTTCCTGACACTGGCCTGGAGTGAGCGTGGTTGAAGGTGCTGCTTCTGTAGGGTACACATGTTCGCCACAGCCTGGAACAGAACACAAATAGTTCTGACTCTGCTTTTAAGACCACCAATGCTGGAAAAGAAATGGCTGTTATGAATGGGAGTCAGGGGCTTTAACTGCAGTGGCTCCAGCTGGCTTAGCATCCCTGGGATGGTCACCTCTTCTCTCTGGGGCTCAACTTTCTTCAAGCTCACTGTTCTTTCCAAACCCAAGGATACTAAAGATGGGGGGGCATGGTTTGGGAAGTGATAGGTCCGGAAAAGGGCATAAAGAAATATAACAATTTGTAAGACTGAATATGCTAAAAATAAAGAAAAAATTTAATAAAAAAAATATCCAAATGGTTGTTTACTGAAGCGAATTTCAGCATCTCAGCAATCATCCTCAAAAGGACTGAAGCCAAGCAGGTTTTAATAGGAATTGTGAAACAAACTGCCACTTTGAAAGTGTGTAAGTTTGTGTAAAAGTTCTTTTGATTTTGCACATTTCTGCTTGTTTTTTCTCAGAGGCTTCTTTCAGAATGATCTTGGCTCCGTTGAATGGTCTTCATAACAGGCTCAGCCCCTGGTCTGAGCTGCACTTAGCTTTGGACGTCACACTGTTTCACCTCTTGCTTCACCTTTCACGGGGTAGCTGGCCATGGAGACAGAGGCTGGGCGTGTGTCCTGGGGGAAGAGCTGGCCTTGCCCAGAGGCGCACAGAGTAGAGATTACAAGGTATGATAGGAATGTATATTTCTGCCTCAGCCTGGGTTTTTAAGTGACTATTGTGCTTTCTGAGTACTTACACATATTTCTATTTGTTGTTTTTTTCCTCCCTATATTAGAATTTTTAAAAAAGTACCTGTAATTTTATTTTGTCACATTCCCAACATGTTTAAGAAAGACATTATGATACTTTGAAAGAAACAAGCAACAGAGCAACGACGACGACAAAATAGCAAACACTTGTACTTGCTTACCAGGTGCCAATAACTTTTTAAACGCATTCAATCCCCACAACAGCCCTGTGAAGTATGGAGTAGTATTATCTCCAGTTATATAGGGACACTGAGGCACAGAGATGTTAAGGGACTTGCCCAAGGCCACCAAGGTGGTAAACGGTGGAACTAAGACTCAACATAGGTATTCTGGCTCCAGATCTATGCTCTTAACTAATAGGGCAAACTGAGAAAGTGAGACTTGGGCAAAGTAAAGGTAGGTGTTCCTTTACATGTCTGCATTTTTTGCTAGACTAAGCCCTGCCTGAGGTGGCTCCAGATCTATGCTCTTAACTAATAGGGCAAACTGAGAAAGTGAGACTTGGGCAAGTAAAGGTAGGTGTTCCTTTACATGTCTGCATTTTTTGCTAGACTAAGCCCTGCCTGAGGATAAGGACTGTGGGACTAGCAGATTATAGGTATTTGATAAATGTGTTATTTGATCTTTTTAAGCTGACTGTCTAATTCTGCTTTCCCTTAACTCCACTGGCTCCCTGCTGTACATAGGTGAGACTATCTACAATGTGAAGTGTAGGGGCAGTGCTGAAGAGTAAAATCAGCCCCTACCATTAAATTCCAGGATGGTGTGATTTCAACACTTCCCTTCCCATCTAGGCTGACCTTTTGCTGAGAGGAAGTCTTAACTGGAGCAGTGGTCCATACTAGGATGTGCCCAGGAGCTCCAGACCACAGAGCACAGTCCTTAGAGGAGCAGCACAAAGATACCCATTCAGATTCCCCAAAATAGCTCCTGTTCTTCTACAGACTGTTCTACCATTGGTGACTCATTCCTTCTTTAGAAATGCACATACTTTCCTGGAATTTAATGCAGCATCAGAAAAATTTAAGTCCTGGCTCTAACACTTATTAGACAGGTCATCTCAGTGTCAGGGCAGTGAAAATATATGTCCAGCATTACCAACACAGCAGAGATCCTTAGTCCAGAATTCAATCCTCCCTACTCTGAAGAGCTGACACATGTTCCTCATTCAATCATCTTAAATTTTTTCTGTATCTGTTCTGCATATACCTACAGAGCCTATGCTAACTGGCCAGAGATCTTAAAAAGGTAAATAAAAGTATTGCTACCTTAAGGATTGCTCTTTTGCTTCTTGTTTCTCTCTTGTAACCAAAGTGAATCCCCTCCCACAGCCAAGCTACAGTAACTACAAAAATAAATTATCAAGTAGATAAGT
Organism: Galeopterus variegatus; assembly: GCF_000696425.1. NCBI lineage: Eukaryota > Metazoa > Chordata > Mammalia > Dermoptera > Cynocephalidae > Galeopterus > Galeopterus variegatus. The sequence goes on along the minus strand of NW_007732885.1, from coordinate 9,805 downwards.
GCCATAGATAGGGCCTTCACCCCTTCTTTCATTCCGATCCCCGTCAATCCTTATTATGCATGTCTAGCCTCCTTTTCTTTCCAATCCTAAAAAATATTCCCAAGAAAAGGACATGTCTTTGTGTTAAACTTTGTGCTAGCACTATTTGAGATGAATCATGCGATATTCCAAAAATGGGTGCATGCCTAAGATTATAAAAACTGAACTTGATGAAGACTTGGTTAAACTGAGTCCATCTTTGCTTTCGTTTCTGCAACATGTAAAATAAGGAAGTTGGATGATTGCAGGAATGGCAGGATGGTAGTGGCTGCCTACAACACTGTGAAGGGAGGGATCTGGAAGTTCCATCCAGACCTGAGAGAAAGATGCAAGCGTTCATTGGCAATGTCTGTCTTGGGCAAGAGAAGGAGAGGTACATCACTTTCTATCCCAGGATAAGATAATCCTGTAGATTCATTCTAGCTCTGAACGTCTGAGAATCTAAGTTTTTCTGTGCCCTTCCTTTTCAGAATTGATCAACACTTTTATTCCCTTGGGAATCCTTTCTCTTTCCAGCAGTTCTTTAACCAATCTAAAAGGAGGCATCAACAGTTGTTGAAAGCCTGAAGGTGTGGGGAAAATAGGATAATTTAATCAGGCTCCCCGGACATTTCTTGTAAACAAGTTGTGTGGGTGGAGTTAGTGCACATGTGCACCAATGTATCTTTTTAGTTTTGTAGCTATTGTGTGTTCTGCAGTTTGTGAAGCAAGCTGAAGGCAGAGAGCTCCTGTCTAACAATAGAGCATGTTTACTCTGCTGGCAGCTGCTCAGTTTCAGTTTTTCTTTGGACTTCACTGGCAGCAGTTGAGTTTCTGAGTTTCTCCTTTGTGCTGCCTTGCTCCTAGTGTTGTGTGTGCTGAATAAAGACTATTCCTACTTCTGCCAAGGCTCCAAGGAACTTTTTGCCAGTTACCTAGCTCATAGACCTTCATGTGAAGGCATAGACCTTCATGTGAAGGGTTTGTGAACTGGCTCGAGGAGTCTGTGAGCTCCAGACCCCAGCTCTAGCTCCACAATTGGTGTTGTCGGCAGGATTATGCCCAGAAGGTTACCACAATCACACTGTGTGACTTGAGGAAGTCATTTTCACTCAATGGGTTTCAGTGAATCGGAGGGTGGGGGGCAGGGGGTGTCACAAGATGATGTCTAAGATCTCTTCTAACTACCAATTTCTACAATTCTCTTATCCTGGAATTACAATGCCTTGGTGCAAACAAAATATGAGTGGCTTAAGTGCATCATGGGATTGTAAAAGGGGCTGTAATTTCCTTATTTTTCTTCTCTTTCTCCTTCTTTTCCTTCTTGGTGTGGGGAAGGTGGTGGGCTTCCTCCAGCCCTCAAATCTCAAATCACACCCTTAATCTCCCCTCTCCCTCCAGCCCCCATGCCATGGGCCAGGGCCAGGCTGACCTGTAGCATTGTGCATGTCAAAGGGAACTCAGGAAGCAGAGGTAGAAGGAAATCCTGAGGGAGTACAATGGGAGGTCACTGCTACATTTTGGGAAAAACAAAGCATTTGAGCATTTGAGGGGTCAGGGGATTCTATGAAGGCATACTCTGAAGGTAAAGGATGAAAAGAGTGGATTTGGAATCCTAAAACCAGCAGAAAGTAGGAGAGAAAGGGTGGGGAAAGGGTCAATGCATGAGTGGGCAGGTGAGTAGAGTTCGGAGCTGGGTCCTGTATTGGCACTAATTTACTATGTGATTTTGGGCAGGAGAACTCATTCCTCTGGGTCTCAGTTTTCTTACATATAAAAATTGGAGGGAAAAAAGAGCAAGTTGATTCCTAAGGGCTTTCCAGCTCTAATGTCCTGTGGCTCCAATTCCAAGTTCCTAAAGTTTCCTATGTCATCTGGATAGACATAGGTGCCCTCAATTTTTAAGGCTATAAAAGCAGACATAGTGTGTATGGAACAGACTATCCTGGGAGGGGGGGAAGAGGGAGGTGGTTCTGGCTCCCAAAAAAAGGCACATTAAAGTCTGGAAGGCCTGAGAAGACTTAGGCTGATCCTGTCTCAGATGTGAAAGCTATAGTGGAGTTTCCAAGGACACAGGTGTCCTGCTCTTTCTATCTTCCTCATTTGAATTTAAACTCCAGGGGAACAAAGTTTACTTTCTAGAATCTTATAATTGTCAACCTAGATAACAAACAGAGAGAGGCTTTCTAAAAGAAAATAATATTTATTCGGGAATAGGGCAATATAATGGGAATATGTGTGTATTCAGGAAGGTAAAGGAGGACAAGGGGTTTTAAAGGAGAAATGATGGAAGATTACATAATTGTTTGGAATAATTATCCCTGGCTATTAGGATCAATAACAAGGGTGATGACCAGTCTGAGGTTGGACAGGCAGCTGCTGGGCAGTTGTCCTTGCAGAAGTATTTTTGTGTAAGGTTGCAATGATCTTTGTGCAAGGCTGTGGTTTTGCAGAGTCCTTTGAGATAGCTCCTGTTATTAGGCATTTGTGTATGAGAAGCCCACCCTTTATGTCCTTCCTGGCTCTGTTTGTCTGTTTTGTTTTTGTTTTTTTAAACACAAGCAACTCCATTTTGATTCTGAAACTTTCACAGACTCTTTGACTTTGAAATGTCTTTAAAGCTCATTTAGTCCCAATCCCTCACCCCAAGAATGAAAAGTCTCCTTATCCCACCACTGAAAGGTGGCTCCTACACCTGCTTATATACTGCCCTGCCAGATAATGTAGAGTGAACGGTGGAGTTAAGAAATCCCTTTATGTGGTCTGGTTGCCTGCCCCAGAACCCAGAAAATCCCACCAGACCAAACCATTAGGCCAGCAGCTCCTCCCACACTGGTTCTAGTGTACCAGCCTTGAACTGGAAACACCATCCTTAGCTTCTTAAGGAGTGAGGTGGGTGGAGACATTGCAGGTTTTGGAGTCACACAAGACCTGGGTTCAAGTTTTAACCTCTACTGCTCACTGGTTGGGTGGCTTTGGGCAGGGGACCCCAGCTCTGTGCAGCTCACCTGCAAAATACCAGGAATAATCCCCCAGCGATGAGTGTGGAACGCATGCCCCTCCCCCACCTACCCAGCATGTTTCCACAAGGGTACTAGCATCTGCGGGGGAGGGACTGTTATTTAGTCACAGGATACTGCTTTGTCCCAGTGCTGAACATAGTGCTTTGCCTATAGTAAAAAGGAGAAAAATAAAATGAAGACTAACTTAACTGTGACCACAGAATCGGGGACAGAGCTCTGTATTCAGACATCTCTCTTAGCAAGGCTTGTTAACAAACTAACAAAACTCTGCTGCCCTCTGTCTTCAGAACAAAGACTTGTCTGAAACAGTCTGAAACGGAAGTGAAAAAAACAGCTCATGTCTAAACAGAAACTGAAACTGTTTTTCTCTCTTGCTGAGAATCCAGAGAAACTGGAAGTAACTCACTCATCACTAACTCTCCACCTCAGAGGAAGAGAATGGTTTTGGATATTGAGACTTGGGAGCAGACCTTTCAAGAACTGATGCAGCAGGAGATACCCTGGGCCAAATGGACCCTGATGTTGGATAGGACCCTGCAGCCAGGCTGCGTGGCCCGAGGTTGGAAGCAATACCAACAGAGAGCATTTGGCAGGTGAGTGTGGAAGGCCACAGTAGGCCTTCCTGAGCAAAGAGGCTCAGCTTAGCATGATTTATTCCTTTGAGAGCTTGTTAAAAGAATAAATGTCACCAGGCTCTCCATCCTTTTGTGTTCACAGTGCTCTTTAGGGTCTAAATGATAAAACTCCAACCCTCCATCTTGTTTAACTGCAAGAAGTTTCATCTTTTCCTAGGTGTCCCTCCCTAAATTTTTCCCTCCTGGAAATTCTTCGAGAGTGCCTCCATGTCCCATAAATCTGCCCTCCCATTCTCTCATCACCTCATTTGTTCCAGACCCTCTCTAGAGTCTTCTGCTGTCTCCCTCGTCTTTCCTGACCAGCCTCCCCAGGCTGCAGCAGCTCTCCTAGCGCTGGCCCTGTTCAGTATAAGCCTGGGGCTGGGACCACCTCCTTCCTTCAAGTGCCCCCTCTTCCCTGGCATTCATTCCCTGGTTCTCTTAGGCAGAGTGTTTTTTCTACATTCCCATAAGAGAATGGTAATCTATTTATGTATGTATGTGTATATAGTACACATATATAGGTATATATAACACATATATAAATATATATACACATACATATATATATATATACATATGTAAATATATAGTCATGCACCACATAACAAACTTTCAGTCAACAATGGGCTGCATATATGACGGTGGTCCCTTAAAGTTATAATACTGTATTTTCTCTGTACCTTCCCTATGTTTAGATACACACATACTTACAATTGTGTTACAGCTGCCCACGGTATTCAGCACAGTAACATGCCACACAGTTTTGTAGCCTAGGAGCCATAGGCTATACCACCTAGATCTGTGTAAGTACACTCTCTGATGTTCACACAATGATGAAATCTCCTCATGAAACATTGCTCAGAATGTATTCCCATAGTTAAGTGATGCATGACTGTATATTATATATATTTTAAAATAATACATTTATAAATAATATATATTTATATATTACAGACTATATAATATATATATTTATTTTTAGCTGCAGAATCCATTGTTTAAATGAAGCCTCTAAGGTTCTGCAGAACAGTTTTCAAGCTACTTGCCAGGGCCCATATAGTAGTCATTTTGTTCTGCTTTGTAATTAAGTGAATGGTGTGTTTTTCTCCACACCAGCCCGAGCTGGTGATTTGAGGGATTCATGATGTCTTTTATCATTTTGGCACTCCCCCAGACAGGAAAGTGTTTCTCTTGTTCAGATGAATTGATTTGATAGTCATTTTGAAATGGGGAAAGCTACCTACCAGCATGCTTTTGGAAAATATCAATCAGCTTTTGAAAAGCATTTTGTAGTTTATAAAGTGTTTTCTCATGCATTATCTCATTTGATGCTGACAATATAACCCTTGATTCTTTTTTTTTTTTTTTTTATGGATGTTAAAAAGAGAAGGAATTGCTTTACCCAAGGTCCCACTGGTGTAAACTGTGTACTTCAATCCAAGTATTATTGCTCCAGGTCCTAGACCGTTTATCTATGTGGAAGACTAGCCATGTTGCTCGTTAGAGGTGATGTGGTAGAGTAGGTAGATAAACAAGGTTGGAGTCAAATGGCCTGGGGTTAGAAACATGCCTCTACCACTTACCCTTTATGTCCTTGAGCAGGGTGTGTATCCAGTTTCTTTATCTGGATAGTGGGCTCAATAATGCCTACTTCATAGAAGCACTTTAAAAATAAAATGGGATAGCATTATAAAGCACCAATTACAGTGCCTGCCTCAAAAAAGGTACTTTATAAAAGTTTTCTGTTACCATATTGAGGAACAAATTTCACTGGCAGATGGCAATTATTATTTCCCCTCTGAGACATCTAGAGATGTTTTACTAGCAAAGAGGCAGACTTGAGGACAACATATGGGTGGAGGCTCAGTAGGTCGCAGGAAAAAACTTTATCTGAAACACAACCCCTCTTGTTCCTGTTTGTCAGTGACTGAAACAATGCTAATAACATGAAGTTTATCACATTGAAAGGGATCTTCGTGATGGAGGCTGGGACCATTTTCCCTCAGGTCAACAGTCAGCTGAGGACACAATGGACTTCTTCCTTCTGCCTGCAGGTTCCGGTGTTCCTCGTGCCAGCGAAGTTGGGCTTCTGCACAAGTGCACGTTCTGTTCCACACGTACTGGGAGGACGGGAGAGCCCGGGGCCAGGTGCGTGTGCGGCTCTTTGCTCAGAGGTGCCAGAAGTGTTCCTGGCCCCAATATGAGATGCCTGAGTTCTCCCCAGATAGTACCACGAGGATTCTGAACAACCTGGTGCGGCATATTCTGGAGAGATACTATGGAGGCGGCATCAGGAAGTTTCCGCAGATGCCGGTGATCGCGGAGGTGCCTTTGGAAGGGTCCCATGACTCGGCCAATTGCGAGGCATGCACTCTGGGCTTCTGCGTACGGGGCTTGCAAAGCCGCACCAGAGAGCCGTGCACATCTCTGCTCCCCTACCAGGGAGCCGGGAGTTCCTCATCTCAAAGCCGTGCCGCGTGCGTCCAAAACCAAGCCAGGAACCAATTAGCTGAGGCCAAGAAGGCTCCAGGGAGTGTGCGTAGCTTTGTCTTTATTGGGCCCAGAAGCAGCTGGGGTGAGGGGTCAGAGTTCATCCACGGCTGGGGTGAGGGGTCAGGGTTCAGCCACGGCTGGGGTGAGGGGTCAGGGCCCAGCCATGGCTGGGATCCATTGGTCATCTGGGTCTGTATTTTTCTGTTTGCCTTTTTTGTAGGCAACTGCGTTAGACAAAATGATTTTAAATAGGCTTGCCGCCTTCTCTTCTCTTGTCTTAATTCCATCGTAATCAATGAACTGGCTGCCATTTTAATATGATAGGACTTTCTTTGAGACCTAGGAGGGTAAACTGTGTAAAATAAGCACTGGTTTCCTGGATAACCTCTGAAATAGTCTAAAACGTAACCAAGCACATTATGGACCCAATAATAAATATTTGTTGAATCACTAAAAGGTCTTCATTCATTCACTCACTCAGTCATTGGTATCAGTATATGTATCGGTCACATCTTGACAAGAGCTGAGTCACGAGTGCTATCAGAAAGCTACTGTGGTAGGCGGAATAATGGTCCTCCTCTCCAAGTGTTCATTTCCTAATCCCCAGAACCTGTGAATATGCTACTTTACATAACAGAGTGGACTTTCCAAATGTGATTAATTTAAGGATTTTGAGATAATTTAAGGATTTTGCATTATCCAAGTAGATAATAACAAAGGTTTTTGTAAGAGGGAGGCAACAGGCTAAATGAAAAAGATCTGAGGATGGAACCAGAGGCTGGAGTGATGTGCTTCGAAAATGGAGGAAAGGGTCACAGCTAAGGAGTGCAGGCAGCTTTGGAAACTCAGAAAGGCACAGAAATGGATTCTCTGCTGAAGCCTCTAGAAAAAAACCAGCTCTGCATGACTTCAGCCCAGTGAAGCTGATTTTGGCTTTTGACCCCCAGAACTGTAAGATAGTAAATATGCGGTTTTTTACATCACTAAGCTGTGATAACTTATTATCACAATAGGAAGCTAATATAGTTATTAATATCACAGCAGGCATCATTAAATTATGTTTTAGATATGCTCTGTTTTGACAGAAAAAAAGCATTTTATACATTAGAAATATCTATTCATCTGATCTCCTCTTGTTCTCCCTTCTCTGCTGCTTAATCCCACTCAACAATATCACAGCAGGCATCATTAAATTATGTTTTAGATATGCTCTGTTTTGACAGAAAAAAAGCATTTTATACATAAGAAATATCTATTCATCTGATCTCCTCTTGTTCTCCCTTCTCTGCTGCTTAATCCCACTCA
>NW_007732885.1:0-1727 GCF_000696425.1 Galeopterus variegatus | reverse complement strand
CAATATCACAGCAGGCATCATTAAATTATGTTTTAGATATGCTCTGTTTTGACAGAAAAAAAGCATTTTATACATAAGAAATATCTATTCATCTGATCTCCTCTTGTTCTCCCTTCTCTGCTGCTTAATCCCACTCAAATGTACTTATCCCAAAGAGATTCCCTTAGATTTGGTGAGCTCTAGAGTTATCATATTCTCTCATTTCTTTCAACATTGGATTGGGTAGCATTGTGTTGGGACATACATAAGAACTTGCCAGTCCTGAGATCCTGTGACACAGGCTACATCTTTCACCCCGTCTCCACCTGTCTGTTAGCCATTTCTGCGTGGCTGTCTACCCTGCCTTCTTTACATTACCATATCGAAAACCAAAGCTCATCAGCATTTCTGACTTTCACATTCTGATTTGTCCCAGTCACCCAAGCTTTTCACTTTGAAGTCATCTTTAGCTTGTTCTCCCTGTCTCCAACATTTATTGTACCCAGTTTTTTTTTTTGTCGAGTTGCTCCCATCTCTTCCCTCTACTTTTCCCTGTCATCCCTTCTCCCCACAAACTTCAGGATTATTGAATAACCAGAGGATTTGGATTTTATCCCACAGGCAGTGGGGAGTCATTGCAAGCATTTGAGGATATGGACACATTGAGTGGGACCACATTTTAAAAATACTGTATATTTCTGGAAAAGAATGCAGTATAGAATAGAAATAGCGAGGAGTCTGGCTTGCAATGGGATGCTTGTAAACACAGAAAGGGGCTCCTATAGAAAATATATATCTTTTTTTTTTTTGTCCTTTTTGTGACCAGTAAGGGGATCACAACCCTCGGTGTGGTGTCGCCCACACCGCGCTCAGCCAGTGAGCACACCGGCCAGTCCTATATAGGATCCGAACCTGCGGCGGGAGCATCGCTGCGCTCCCAGTGCCGCACTCTCCCGAGTGCGCCACCGGGTCAGCCCAGAAAATATATATCTTAAAGAAATTTGAAGACAGTGAAATATAAAAGGCCAGAAAACCCAAGGATAAATATATCTCCTTATTCTCTGGCCATCTCCTTTTATTTCCTCTCAGGCCACCCCACCAGTGCTCTCCCTTTATGTATACCCCCTCTCCAAACCACTCTACTCAATTTCCGCATTCCTCATATTTTCATACCCTTTTGGTGCTTTCACAAAGATCATTGGCCTGGTACCTACCTGGAGGCAGCCTGGTTATTTGTAGCCAGGTTATTTATTTATAACCTGGTTATGCCATATGGCGTGGGACAAGTCATTGTCCTCCCTGGGCCTCAGTTTTTCCATCTGTAAAATAGGTTAAGGTAAAATATAGAAGATTGAACACATGCATTTACCTCTGATGTCTCTTGAAACCACACTGAGTGACAGTAAAAGGGAAAAAAGGCATCAGCAAGCAAGGGCAAGGAGCGTAATTAGGAGCTAGAAAACTGATGGACTAGTGATAGGCCACTGACTTAGCAGAGTAGAGAGNTAATTAGGAGCTAGAAAACTGATGGACTAGTGATAGGCCACTGACTTAGCAGAGTAGAGAGATCAGGAATATAAGTTAGGTATGGAAAACCAGGGTGCAAGGAAATTCATGTTGCACAATTCTAGAAAGGTTTCAAAACTGTAGGCAACAAGTAGCTCTGAAGGTGGGTTCTGGAAAGCCTGAAGTAGGAGGTTTATCTTTATAACAAATTTCTTTCCCCTACTCCCATGAAGCCCAGTAGC
>NW_007732884.1:40340-122627 GCF_000696425.1 Galeopterus variegatus | reverse complement strand
CTTTGACAATTACTTACCTCACACATGTTGTGAAGATGATCTGGGATAATGCATAACAAGGACTTAATACAGGGCCTGCTGCAGACTTCAACCTGATATGTGCTTGCTAGGAAGCTTTGAGCAAAGGAAGGCCAATGGGTAGCCTGGGAACCTGAGATAGAGCAGCAAGGCAGATAAAAATGGAAATTGAAATTATGCTACNAAATAAATAAATAAATAAATAAATAAATTTTAAAAAATAACATAAAAATAAGTAATAAACAATGAAAAAGGAACTGTTATCTAGAATGTGCCAAGAACTTTAAAAGCAGAAAAATAAGAAACAACCCATTGTCTGACGACCTCAAAAGACATCTCACTGTAACAGATATCCACACTGCAAATAAGCATATGGAAAGGTGCTCTACACTGTAAGTCATCAAGGAAATGCAAATTAAAACAATGAAATACCATTATATACCTATTAGAATGGCCAAAATTCAGAACACTGACGACACCAAATGCTAGCAAGGATGTGGAGCAGTACTAACTGTCAGTCATTGCTGGTGGGAATGCAATGTGGTACAGCCACTTTGGAAGACAGTACTCTTACCAAAACATACTCTTACCACCGATCCAGCAATTGTGCTCCTTGGTATTTACCCAAAGGAGCTGAAAACTTAAGTTAACATAAAAATTAGCACATGGATGTTTATAGCAGCTTTATTTGTAATTGCCAAAACTTGGATATAAGCAAAATGTTCTTCAGTAGGTGAATGAATGAATAAATAAACTCTGATACATCCAGACAATAGAATATTATTCAGTGCTAAAAAGAAATGAGTTATCAGGCCATGGAAAGATATGGAGAAAACTTAAATGCATGTTACTAAGTGAAAAAATCCAGCCTGAAAGGCTATATACTGTATGATTCCAACTATATGATATTTTTGGGAACGGCAAAATTATGGAGATGGTAAAAAGATCAGTGTTTTCCAGGTGTTAGGAGGGAGGGATGGATAGCAGGAAACAGGATTTTTAGGGCAATGAAACTATTCTGTACGATACTATTCTGTATGGTGGGTACATATTATTATATGTTTGTCCAGACCATAGAATGCACAACACCAAGACTGAACTCTTATGTAAACTATGGACTTTGGGCGATAATATGTTAATGTAGGTTCGTCATCTGTAATCAGTGTATCATACTGGTGGGGCATGTTGATAATGGGGGAAGTTAATGCATGTGTGGAGGCATGGGGTATAAGAGAAATCTCTTTAACTTCTGCTCAAGTTTGCTGTTAACCTAAAATTGCTCTACAATTAAGGTTTATTAAAAATATGCATGGTCAAGAGTCTCTGACGGAAGTAGGTCTGGTTTTGCTTCTTATTAATCTGTGGAACTGGCCCATAGCCTTAATTGTTGTCAGATCTCTTTAGATTGTGAGGTACTTAATATCAGTTTGTACTCAACATTGAGGCCAAGTCATTTATTTTTTAGCAAAATAGAAGTTTTATCCAAGACGTTATTACATGAGTATTGTGGGAATGAACTTTAAAGCCATTTGCCCTCCTTTAATGAGTTGTTTGGTTTTAGGTAGATAATACAATCTACAAATTTGTTAGCTATGCACAAACTACAATGTGCTTAGCTATATTGTAAACTAGGGTACACTGCAACCTTTCTGAGTTGTGTATCTCACCTTCTCTCCAGGTACTTGAAATATGCTCTATGAATGTAATCATATGTCTTATATACCAAGTGAGAGCACCAGTGCCTAGTGGTTTATTCAATATTAGTTACATTTAAAATAAAATAAATCTAATTAGAAGTTCTGACATTTTCTTCCTGGACTCCTATGGATCATCTTTCTCGTCTCTTTTTTAAATTTTTTTCCTTTTTGTCTTTTTTCGTGACTGGTAACGGGATCGCAACCCTCGGTGTCGCGCCCATACTGCGACCAGCAACGGAATCTCAACCCTCGGTGTCGCGCCCGCACCACCCTCAACCAGTGAGCGGACTGGTCTCTATATGGGATCCGAACCCTCAGCGGGAGTGCCACCGCGCTACCAAGTGCTGCACTCTACCGAGTGCGCCACCGGTCCGGCCCTCTTTCTCATTTCTTAATGAGCACGAATATAGAGAAAACAGACTGCACATGTGGCTGAGAGATCAAATAAACTGAGAATGGAGAATTGTTCATGGACTTGAACAAAGGTAGAGGTGCCAATACTGTTGCTGAATTATTGCCAGGAATGATAGTTTATGTTGGCAGACCTTCTTCAATGGTAAAGTGGCAATCCAAAATAGCCCTGTCCATGGTCAGCTGGCTTGCGGGTATTTTGCGGGTAATGGCAGTGAAACTGACATGAGGTGGTGCTGTGCGAAAGTAGAGACTCTTCCCTGTAGAGGTGGATGACATAACAACTGTTGTGATTTTTCTAGGTTGAAATAATTTCTCCTGTGTTCTAGGATCTTTACTACATTTATTAACTTTAATAGGTCCAAAACTGTGCACAGACACTCTGGCAGACTCCATTAAGCCATTTGGAGTCATTAGGAAATCTCGTATTATATGTAGTTCATACAATAGTAAATTGACAGATTATACAAATATGACACTAAATTGCATCATATGCTAAAATAGAAATTAAACCTGTAATTATGTCATTGTAAGATGTAGAAATTGCTTTGCAGATATTTCAAAAAGCTGTACAATACTGTGGAAAATGCAACAGTTACTATACTATAGAGACAATTATTGGGTAGAAAGAACTCCATTCATTGGTTTAAGTCAGCAAGAAAAATGATCAAAAAATAAACGTGTTAATAGGATTGAAGTATAATTTGGGAATGAGCTTCTGAAACCAATTAATTATAATTTGCTCAACTCTTTTTTTTTCTTTTTTTGCCTATTGTCTGGTTTTGCCAGTTAATGAATATCATCAAAAGAAGGAAAAGGGAGGAAAAAGAAATAGAAAGCAAGTTGAATGAATAGCAAATTGAAAAATGCATTTCTACTTAGATACACTTACTTTCGTATAAAGGATATACTAAACATACTTTTTTATATCCATGTCAACATTATTAAACTTTTCAAAATCTCCAAACCTCTCATTTTGATTTTATAATACATATCTAAATGTAATGAAAGATATCAAAGTAAATTTATCTGTATACAGTTAAATGTTTTACAAGTCCCACCTGCTGACTTAGTCATTTTAAACAGCATTCACAACAGCTAAAACATTAGGACATACTAAGACAGAGAGACACCTCCTTGAGATTTATTTTAGTGTAACACATTCCAAGTTAAGACTAAATCTCACCTCATTTGCTTGCTATTGCCTATTCAATACCGCTGCCTTAACAGAACATCAGACACAATAGTGAGTGAAAATAAGGACATGGTAAGCTGCTCTGAGAACCTGGAGTGTGAGACTATTAAGAGTGGATGCATAATAGATGAGATTAGCCCATTGAGGATAACAAAGTTTTTTAAAATGTGTTACTGGGAGACTTGGGGATACTGGGGCGTAGAATTAAAGAGGCATGACTGAAGTGCGAATGTAACTTAAGAAAGCTGAAGCCTCAATCAGCTGTACTCTATGCTAGCCAAAGAAAAATGATATTCTGTAACAGATAAGGAGATTTGCTGAGAATATAGAAAAGAAAAGCTCAAACTTTCTGTTTATGTCCACCCTCGGAAGGGAGAGTCCTCATTAACTGCACAGGCATTCTGATCTTGCACTATCTTGATATCAGGGATGGATGCTTTTGCTATCCCAGCTCAATGACTCATCAAGCAGTGTATCCTCTTAGTTTGATTCTATAATTATCTAGCAAAAGTCTATGGATTTAATTATAGAACTTTGTCAACAAGACAAGAAACAGATCCTCTCTCCCCCAACATCAAATAAATAAATTGAGTAATTCAACAAGTATTTTTTGAGATCTATTTTATGTCTGGGTCTAGATATATATTACTCAATGAAATGAGTATAGTCTTTGTCTTTATAGAGCTTATAAAATATTCTTGATTATTAGTGGTTATTTAAAATTATTCAAATAACTTTGACATGGTGCTTTATTTATTTAGACTCATAATTTGCTTAGTATTAATTAGTCACCTTGACTAGTATTGCTATGTGTGCATTAAAAAATAAGTTTCTGGAAGTGCAGGTGAGAAGAGGATCCTTGACTGTAATGTCCCCCAGATAATTGCACAGAAGTAGTATCTGCATACTCAAATTATGAGTATCTGCATGGCCAGAAAAAATAAGTTTCTGGAAGTGCAGGTGAGAAGAGGATCCTTGACTGTAATGTCCCCCAGATGATTGCACAGAAGTAGTATCTGCATACTCAAATTATGAGTATCTGCATGGCCAGCTTGCCACCTTCAATGACATCCCTACATTGCTTCTTCCTACCTGTTACAAGTAATATTTTCAGAAGTGGTCATAAGACATGATTCCAAATGAAGCATGCCAAAAAATGAAATAATGTTCATGATACTATTCTTAAGTAAGTATAGGTAAGGGAGAGATATTAATACACAGATTTCTTACCCAAAATAGAGTACAAATGAATCACATTTTAAGTGATTTAATTTGGTTAAAAAAAGATACATGATATTTCTCTATAATGTTACTTTAGAGTAGTTTCTTTAAAATAATTTTGTTTATAATTTCAGATCCTTTATGTTTAAACATAGTTTTTCTTAATTTCGCTAAATATTTCAAAATAACTTTCATTTTCTAAGCAAGTAAAAAAGGGTTAAATATTAGTTAAATATGAGCAAACCACATTAAATTAAACTGGAAAGATTAATGATAATAAAAATTTCTTAGAAAAGCAAGCAAATATTAGATTATAGTAGGTTTTGAAGTCCTTGATATCAACTCAGGATATCACAAACTAAAATCCAAGAGATCTTAAAAAAATGATTCTATACACCCCTTTTCAGAGCTATATTTTTGCAGACTCTCAACTTTAAGAATAGTATAGTAATTTTAAAATTGGATCCTTTAGATATAAAATGGGGATGAAAAATAAGTTAGAAAATTTAGCCAAACAGAGAATGTTTCATTCGATAGCATATGTATGTTAATCTTTTTTTTAAAATTTGAGTTCAAATGTTTAAATTTTAAAGCTCAAATTTTATATTTAGAGGCATCTATGAAAACCAAATTCTGATTCTGTAGCTAGCTGCTTAAAAGGTCTGCTTACAAATATATAAAGACTTTAAAATAGTTGAGGTATCTGTCTATAGTTCCCTGAAAGCCACACTTTGTAGTCTTGAACTGCTGCTTGCTTTAGGGTCTCTGCACTCACGTATGTCGCTTTCCTTTCAGCACTAGATCCTGATTCAGATTATCCTCCATCAATCACGCTGGTGAGTGGGGTGTTCTGGTGGCTTGCTCCACTGCATGCCTTCTTTGCCTTTCCTCTCTCTTTTCTTCTCCACTAGCCCCTCCTCCCTTCCCCCTGACCTGGAATGTCCTCCACTGTTTGTTGATTGTTTCAGATCCTAGCCCGGATCAAGTCACATCTCCTTTTAGGAGCTCTGCCTTCTGTCAACACAATAGTTTTACTTTCTTTGACTGATTTCTATAGAAAATTTTAAAAAAATAGCCTGGGAACCTGAGATAGAGCAGCAAGGCAGATAAAAATGGAAATTGAAATTATGCTACTAGGAGCTGCATGCTTTCCCCGGGAATGACACTGATTACAGGTGTCTAAGCATTAGAGATACTGAAGAATTTTAAGCTTGACAAAGTCAATGTCCATAATTTACTTGTACTTTATAAACTTTGAAAAATGTACAGCCTTTTAATAATACTATTGGATTTAATTGCTTTCTTCAAGTATTAGAATTATTTAAAAAATAAAATATCTTCACATTTCCTTGTATAGCTGTATGTTTATAGCTGGTGGAGAGAATTCCTCTTGATGATCATGCAATCAGTTATACCAAAATATGTATTAAATCTTTTTGGCTTTGAATATGTACTTAGCATAGTCACTTTCATTTTATGCCAATTGTAATCCCATCTGAACCAAATTGGAGAGTTAATTAATATTCTACATATGCACACTCATTTGGACAAAATAGCTAAGAAAAGACATTATTTTTTGAATGCTGAAACCAGACCTGGATATTTAATGTTGCTTTAAAATTTTTATTCTTCTAATTTTAAGTTTGAATGTTCCTTTTATTTTTCTTAGATTTTGGGATGGTAACCATAATTTCTATTTCCTAGCTTTCATGTATTAATTAGATTGTAAGTTTCTCTTATAAGGAAGTAATGCACTATTAAATTTAAAGTAAGTTATTAAATGTGTCTTCCTTAACTGGAACAATACATATAAAATAAATTGATTTCTAAAATTCATTTTTATTAAATAGAATAATATGTATATAATAAACCATTTATTCCTGTAATTAGGGATGGTTTTATAAATATTGCAGACCTGGGTTGCTGGTTGGTATGGACTTCCTCACTCTTCTGCACTATCATAAAATCTCATATAATAATACATTTTCGTACTACATATGTACATCTCATCTTTGCACTATTATTTTACATATATTTCCTCATTAATACAGTACCCTATACAGTAGGTATTATTTCACCCATATTTGTAAAAGGAAGTAGTCATACAAAATAAAATATTAACTCTATGTCACATTGATATTATGTGACAAAGAAGAAATATTACATATATTTCCTCATTAATACAGTACCCTATACAGTAGGTATTATTTCACCCATATTTGAAAAAGGAAGTAGTCATACAAAATAAAATATTAACTCTATGTCACATTGATATTATGTGACAAAGAAGAAATCTGAACCTAAATCTGTCTGCCTTCTCAGTGATAATTGTGGTACACGACTCTAAAAGGGAAGAGATTACATTTGAAAACCAACTTGAATGATTTTTGAGGTTATTTCGTTATAGCCATTCATACTAAATGAATGTCCTCTTACATTATTTCCTACTGACCCAGCTAATTTAATTCTTTGTATGAAAAGAAATAAATCTTAGACCATTCAGTATATCAATTTTGGAATAATTTCTAAATTAGAACTTCCTAAGCACTTATTCACTAGGCAATCATTTGTTAGGCATGTCCTGTATCAGGACCCATGTGACAGCTGGGAATATAGAGATGAAAGACATGTATTCTGCCATCCAGGATCTCACTTAATAGTGAGGGATACAGATGAGAAAGGAACCAGACCATAGCACAGTAGGTGAAAAACTCTAAATAGAGGAATAAGTGTGATTGTCAGATGTGTACAAAGATGAGACAGGCTGAGAAAAATTATTTTCCAAAGGCAGCAATAGCTCAATGTGGGTGATTCAGCACTGTCTAGTTGAGGGGACATATGACTGTCTTGAGGGATGTCACCATGGGGCAGTTCATAAAGTTCAGGAAAATAATAGGGCAGTAATTCATGTCACTTCTGGCTGATCCAGGGCAGTGATGGAAGGCACTCACCAGACGTCAGCTAGAGCAGCTAAGATGTCTCCTTCCCCATGGGACCAGTGATGCACAGCCTGTAAGCTGCCCTGCTGGCACAAACTTTCCTGGGTGGACCCGGGTGGGGCTGGCAGTCTGTTATTGCTGATTTCCTTCTTCCCATTTACTGGATCCCCCAACTCCCACCAGGTTTAGTGGCCTTGTCCTTGATCTCATGACCAATCCAAGTCCCTTTTCCTCTTCCCAGCCAGGAAGACTGTCATACGGCCTCTTAAAGAAAGGCTTATTTGGCTTATCCTCAAACTCTTTTTAGACTAATTTTTTTATGGCAGAAACACAGCAGTGCCAAGCTTCTTTCAGGGCCTTCCCCTCAGACTCAAGGGGCTTTTCTCCTGCCAACAAAAATACACATCTTGCAAATCAAAGTTTTCACTTCAAAACTCTTGTTTGTGATAGAAGTAAAGAGAAACAGTACTACAGATACTTGTTTATTTTATGAGAGTAATTCCTATACATAATTTATAAAATCAAATAGTTCTTTAGGTCTTAGGATGAAATATAGTAGTCCCCTGCTGTTCCCCCGCCTTATTTTCTGAAGATACAAACATTTTTAACATTTTCAGCTAGTTCTTTCGGTATTTACCTCTATGTTTCAAAAGAACATGCTTGACTTTTAGTCTTATATATTGTGATAGGAAGAATAATGGCCCCAAATATGTCACCATTCGAATCCCTGGAACCTGTATGTTGTGCTACACAGCAAAGGAGAATTAAGTTGGAAGACCAAGTTAAGGTTGCTAACCAGCTGGCCTTAAGATCAGGAGAGTATCTGTGGTTATCCAGGTGGGCCCAATGTAATCACAAAATTCCTTTAAATGTGGAAGAGGCAGGCAGAAGAATCAGTGTCAAGGTGATAGATTGTGAGGAAGACTCAACTGGCCATTGCTGGCTTTGAAGCTGGAGGAATGGGGTCATGAGCTAAGAAGTGGGGGCAGCCTTTAGAAGATGGAAAAGGTAAAGAAAGAATTTTCCCCCAGAACCTACAGGAAAGAGCACAGCCCTGCAGTCTCTTGTTTTTAGCTCAGTGAGACCCATTTTGTACTTCTGACATCCAGTACTGTAAGATACTGAATTTGCATTGATTTAATTAAGCAACTAAATTTGTGGTAATTTGTTTCAGAGCAAAAGAAAACTAAAACACGTATTATTAGTGGATTTTATACTATGAAAGATAAGAATTTAATTTTCTTTCATTTCTCCTTAATTTTTCTATTAGAGTTATATCACAATATTGGCCATTTCTAAATTCAGTGTTTACATTTTTAGAGCCATTTCATACTTTTCACAGCTCAACCATTTTATGTCTTGGACAAATGTTAATTTTCCCTGTAATAATTGCCCATTTTTTGGTTTGCTTTGTTTTTGAAATACTTATCACCAAAATGCTTATCACCCCAAAGTCTCTGCTTGAAATATCACTCTTCTCTCAAGACCTTCAAAAACACTGAATGAACTGTCAGTTTTACTCATTTATATTTTCTTTGAGATGTCTTATTCTAAAGGTTTTGTTGTCTATTGCATTGTGGAACTCATAGTTCTGTACTCATCCTGGAATCATCTTTTACCATTATCCTGAGAAATTCTACCACCTCTCTCTTTGGATCTTCTGTTACCTGAATCCACGTGTCCCTCATTCTTTTTCCTTATGTTGGTGAAACACATCCTTTGGTAGCTTCTTGATAAAAGATAAATGGGTAATACCTTTTTGAGACCTGGAGTGCATGAGATCTCTTTATGCTACACCCATGTTTCATAGATATTTGGCTGGGTATAGAAATCTACGTTGAAAAAAAATATTTTTTTTTTCGTATTTTTGGATGCATTTCCAGTGTCTTCTATATTTTGGTGTTAGTGTCAAGAAGTCCAATGCCATCTGATTCTCATCCTCTTTTATGTGATTTGTTTTTTTCTCTGAAAGTTTTAGTGCCTCCTATTTATTTTTGGTGTTCTAAAATTTTATGATATGTGGGTGTTGTTGTAGGGAATTATTTTTGTTATTTTGGTCCTGGGCACATGTCCTTTGGTTTGGAGAAATTTTCATTTATGGCTTCTTTGATAATATCCTTGCCTGCATTTTCAGTATTCTGTGTATCCAAAACTCATTTTAGTCAGACATTGAAAGTCCTCAGGTGATATAATTTTAAAATATTTTCTCTTTTACTTTCAGTTTTTTTTTTTTTGGTCTTTGCTTTGCTATCTTGGAGATCTCAACTATATCTTTCAACTATTTCATTGCAATTTTATTTTTGAATTTCTCTGTTTTATTTTCTGAAAGTTTAATTTTAAAAATTACCTTTTGTATGTTTAAAAAACCCTTTGAAGTATAATTTATAAACGATAAAATCCACCCATCTGTATATTACAGATGTAATTCTTCTTTTTGAGGATATTGATTACAGGTGTTTAAAGGTTTTTCCTGCTTTGTTTTTCATTATCTTTGTTTTCCTCTGAGTTTCTTTCTTTCTTTTTTTTTTTTTTTTGTTTGCTTTGTTGGTTTTATCTTTTCTTTATAGAGGGGACTTTTCTCAAATCTCTGGAGATTGTTGGTAATTCCTTAAAGTGTGAGGATGTAAAAAACTGATTGGAAGCTGTAGTTACTGAGCAGAGCTTGTCTGTACATGGGCTTTCCTCTAAGGTGATTTGTAGAGAGCACCCTGTTTTGTTGAGGAGCCCTGACTTCACATCTCTGTATTTTCTTTGAATTAAAAATTTCGCAAGAGAACAACTTCCCAATCTCCTGCTTCCAAAGGGAGACGAAGTGGGTAAGTCTGGCTGCCCAGAATTCTAGGAGTCAAGCAGGGGCAGGAAACAGATGATGCATCTGTTCAGCAGTTTTCTTTCATCAAATCATTTTGTTTCCAGTACATGCTCCTCTTCTCAACAGTGCCTGGCTCCCTTAGTCCAGAGTTCTTTGGTCCAGCTTCCAGCCTCCTGACAGAGTGACTCAGGGAAATCACCTGACTTCATGGATGCATGTGAAAGTGGACAGAGGATTGGTTGAAAGTCTATGCTACTGTTTCTAGCTCAGACTTTCAACTAATCCTCTTTCCACTTTCATCTTCACTCCCACTTTCAGAAGTAACAGATCCGTCCAATTCCCGAATCTTTCTGGAATTGTGCAATAAGAATAAGCTTGCTTTTCTTGCTTAGCATCCCTCCTCTCCTTGTCCCTTGGTCAGTAAGCTTTCAGCCGGCTCTGGTCTACTGTGGTTGTCATCGCTTGTCTGTCTTCTTTGCTTTTATCCCTTAAGTAATGGTATAGAACTCATATACAGAAAGGAGCATAAAGTATACATGTGTAGAATAACAAATAATTTGAAAGTGACAGCAGTTTAACTACCATTTGGGTCAATAAATAGTACATTACTGGCTCCAAAAAGGTCCCTGTATATTCCTTTGTGATTTTACTACCCTCTCCTGTAAAGACAGTCACTCTTCTGACATTTTTGTTAATCACTCTCTTGCTTTTATTTGAATTTTTACCACCCATGAATGCCTCTCTAAGCAATATATTTTAGTTTTGCCTTCTTTTAAGCTTCACATCAATGGAAAAAGATTATGCATAGTCATTTGGATCTTACTTCTTTGCTAAATATTATGGTCTTTAGACTCACCCATGAAGTTGTGAGTAGCTGCAGACCATTTCATCCATTTCATTGCTATGAGAGTGTGTCATGGCTTCATTAGACCACATTTTTAAAAAATCCTATTATTTGTGGGCATTTTGGATTTTTCCATTTACTTCTGCTTTTTAGCTTCCGGAATTCAGTTGACCTCTTCCTGTTGACCTCTTTCATTCTCTTTGGTGTATATCTTAAATAAAATCCTGTATCCTTTTTCTCTTTTGAATGTTTTGTACTTTCATTTTAATGCTGGAGGGTGGGGGTGGAGAGGTAAACCTTACAAAGCCAGGATTGTTAAGATATTGCCTGGTACACTAGCTATAGAGATAACTTAAAATACATTTTTATACACTAGAGTTCTCTGGTTCTTTTTGCTGTCATAAGACCAGACTAACAACTTTAGGATAATGTTGAAGCCAGGTTTTGCAAAACCTATAATTATTTTTTTGGTAGAGTTGGGAAAATATAGGAAAAAATGGTCAGGGCCCCTTGGATGTTCAGAGTCTTGCCGAGCATCAGAGGTGGGTATGCACATGCGCATGGGTGTTCCTTGTTATTGTCTAATGTGATTGCGCATGTGCATCTGCGTGTTTTTCTGAATTATGGACTTGACTATAAAGGAGTAATGGTGCAGGTGAGCGAAGCTTCTAGAAGACGCTCCAGGAAGCCATATTAGGTCGGCTGCTCCTAGCTCTGAATGAAGCCTATTCTTTCTTCACTAATGGCTCCAAGGACCTTTTCCTACTTGTCTAATGTGATTGCGCATGTGCATCTGCGTGTTTTTCTGAATTATGGACTTGACTATAATGGAGTAATGGTGCAGGTGAGCGAAGCTTCTAGAAGACGCTCCAGGAAGCCATATTAGGTCGGCTGCTCCTAGCTCTGAATAAAGCCTATTATTTCTTCACTAATGGCTCCAAGGACCTTTTCCTACTACCTAGCTCATAGACCTGTGTGTGAAGGGTTTGTGACCCGGTCTGGACAATGGGCTTGAGAGCTCTGTGCGACCTAGCCCTAGCTTTACAAGAATTATCTTACTGTGTTTGGTGTGGGTATTCCACTGTGCAAAGAGAATGGAAGTAGCTGCCTCCACAAGATGGAGGGCAACCACAAAGTACTTCATATTTGTCTTTTAATTTGTAATAACCTCTAATTCTCCAGTGTGTATATATATGTGTATATATATACATATGTGTGTATACATATACAGTAATATTCCCTCAAGAAATAATACCTGCAATGATCTTCTGCCCATGAAGAAATACACGTTCTGCAATGAAAAGTGTAAATAAAATTGAATATTTTATTTTTTTGTTCTTCTCTAATTTGCAGTGGATTTCTTTCTTTCTTTCCTTTTTTTTTTTTTTTTCTGGAGTTGGGGAAGGGAGTGAGGTGAAGAGGCTACTTTAGATGGAGTGGTCAGGGAAGGCCTCTCTTCTGAGGTGATATTTAAACC
This sequence comes from Galeopterus variegatus, assembly GCF_000696425.1. Lineage (NCBI taxonomy): Eukaryota > Metazoa > Chordata > Mammalia > Dermoptera > Cynocephalidae > Galeopterus > Galeopterus variegatus. The sequence goes on along the minus strand of NW_007732884.1, from coordinate 110,013 downwards.
AAAATCTGAAGAAAAGAAGGAGCTAGCTATGTAAAGAGTTAAGGGTAGAGCATCCCAGGCAGTAAGAACAGCAAGTGGGAAGGCCCTGCACTTGGTGTGCTGCAGGAGCAGAAAGGAGTCCAGAATGGATAGAATATAGTCAATAAAAGGGGAGATGAAATGAAATGAAGTTAAAGAAATGGGCAGGAGAGGATCCAGGTAGGGCTCAGTGGGTCATGGTAAAATGTGAAGATTTTATTCTCCCTGCAATGGGAAGTCACTGAAGGGTTTTAAAGACGGTACTGACACGATCTGATCCATCTTTACAGAGATCAGTCTCTGCAATGAATTTCAATATTTTCTGCTTCCAACAAATGGGCAGTTCTTCGTTACTTTGAGCACTGGCCCTCAACAGAGAGGAGCACGAGCAAATAGCTAACCGAGATATTCTGGCATGGTTACTAGTGATATCCGAGTACAAATCCAGACATAGTAATGTTAAAAATTGTAGATGGTTTATTGTTTCTAGGCGATGGCACACAACAAAAAGGAGAGTGTAGATAATAAAATACAAGTGATACAAACACGTCCTTTACCAATACCTATTGCCAAATATATCACATGTATCATAGATTGAAAATTATTACACGGTATAATAAAGCTATATTTGAAAGAGTGCATTTTGTGTAATGAGTGTTTTTTACTGCTTCATTAAAATCATTGTAAAGCATGTCTTTCCCTTTCAGGTCACATGAGATAATGGTAAATATTCCTGCCTTGATCATAAGCATCAGTGGTTAATTAAAAAATGAGTTTGAACTCTAGAAATGTAATACCTATTATTTAAGGAATGAATGTTTATAATTAAAAAATATCATACATGAATAAGGGGGAAAGCAGGTAGCTTAAGGAAGAGAAAATCTTATAAACTAGAAACGCTACCTGTGATGTAGTTTAGTTGCAAAGACCATTTTTATGGTTTCTTCTATTATCTGATTTGGAAAGAAAGATTGTCCTGTTGTATTTTATGTACAGAAAAATAGGGTTACATGAATCATGTTACTTCTATAAGAAAGGCAGTCATCACCTTTCTTTCAATATGGATGAAGAATTTTTCAGAATTTCGGGATGACTTTTGTAAAGTAGAAACCTTTTTCTCTTGGAATATTCAGATAACTCTAATAATATCTGTGCTGGCGCTTTATGATTGGTTATTTTCTTTTTCATTTATTTTTTTTCTTTTTCTTCATTTTCTTTCTCTTTCTTTTAAAAAATGAATCCAGCATTCCTGTGGAGATCAGAAGGTGGCACTCTCCCATCTATCTTGCAATATTTTCTACTTCAGTGCTGATTTTAATTCTTCTCTTAAGATTCAGAACAGCACTCTGTTGGTGAGTTGATTGTTTCTTTGTAGTTAATGAACACTTTTTTGCTTATCAAAAGGCAGGGACACATTCTATGAAGTGTAATATTGAATGTGAGGCACCAACTGTCATTGGCAATTCAATAGTAAACAGCGGTTAAAGTTTGACAAGGTCCCTTACAGTTTACTTGCCCGTGTGAGCATCTTGTTTCCTGAATGCTTTTCTCCTCATTCTGTTTTATAGACATGGGTAATAAAAAACATTTAAGTCTATGAGATCGCTTGGAAAAGATCTGCTATTAACACTTCCAAATGCTTTGAAACTGGTGGCTGATTAAATGAGCATATAGTGATGTAATCTGTGACCTTTCAGCCAATTCTAAGCCTCAATCCTTTTTTTGAAACTTAAATCTTGTTTTATTTTCCTGTACTTGGTATCTCATCTAGCCTAGTTTATGTCAGTAAAGTCGAGATTACCTCATAGTTGGCAATAAAATCAATTTGATTGCTCCACATTGTATTTATGTTACATCCTTTTCCAAGGGCATAAAAGCAGTTACAAATATTCATCAAGTATTGTCTAAATGATGCGACCTAGTTACGATTCATATATTCTATTTCTTTTTTTTTTGAAGATCATCTCTTTCATTATGCATGTAGAACAGGCCCAGTAGGTTTTCCAGTTAATCAAGTATTGTCTAAATGATGCGACCTAGTTACGATTCATATATTCTATTTCTTTTTTTTTGAAGATCATCTCTTTCATTATGCATGTAGAACAGGCCCAGTAGGTTTTCCAGTTTACCTACATTTTAGGCTTCATTGTCATCTAATTAATCTTCCTTTATAATTTGCTTTATTTTTTATATTAGCCCCAAATTAGTTAATTTGAATTATAAATATCACTGATGTCTTGTACTTATGTAAACTATTAGAATATGTATGTGTTAGGAAATTGTTGGTTATCTAAAATCAAGTCATAAGATGTGGTTCTATTTTAATATTCTGCCTAGCATTAGTGTAGAGCCCAAATTCTGGCTCTGCCCAGCTCTTTAAAGATATGGCTTTTGGAAAATTGTCCCTAGCTAAAGATCATTAGGAAGCTGTGTGGTTCCTAGAAGCTGTATGTGTGTCTGGAGCAATTCTACCTTTCACATCCCAGGTCGTGGTTGTGCTACTTAGGTTATAACATTCGTTCTTATTAGCTAAACAATGTAAGCCTTAAGCCCTGTACCTTTGTAAAAGCACATCTGTTAAGAAAGCATACCAAGGGCTGAGCCCATGGCGCACTCGGGAGAGTGTGGCGCTGGGAGCACAGCAGCGCTCCCGCCGCGGGTTGGGACCCTATATAGGGATGACCGGTGCGCTCACAGCACTAGGCGCTGGGAGCACAGCAGCGCTCCCGCCGCGGGTTGGGACCCTATATAGGGATGACCAGTGCGCTCACAGCACTAACTGGCTGAGCGCGGTGCGGCTGGTCTCAAAAAGGACAAAAAAAAAGCATACCAAAATTCACAATAAAAATAAAAGTGTTTTGGTAATTTATAGGAACTAGATAAAAACCATGGGATTCTTTTCTGGATGGTGGGATACTGGGCTAGGCAGAAATATGAAAATAATACCTTTGAGTATATGCCCAAAAGCTCATGGCTGGTAAGATATAGGAAAGGAGCAACAAAACATGTGTAGTGAATTGAATTATGTTTCCCCAAAACTCCCTGAAGCTTGAATTGTGTACCCCAGGTTTTATGTATTAAAAACTTTGCCCCCACTGTGACTGTTAAGAAGGTGGGAAATCCTATTATGGTAATTGAAAGATAGAACCTTGGAGAGGTGATTGGATTGTAGGACCTGGCAATAGTGAATGGATTAATAATGGTGGTCAGAGGTGTGGTTCTGAGGGCCTCAAAAAGAGAGCTAATGAGGAGGGTAATCTTTCTTGTGCTCTCTGCTCTGATATTTTTGCAATGTACCCTGCCACGCTGAAGTCATCACCACAGAAAGCCTTCACCGTATGTGTTCCCTGGACTTTGGACTTCCGAGCCTCTGAAACTGTAAGCAATAAATTTTATTTTCTTATAAATCACCCAGTTCCATGTATTTTGTTATAAGCAACACAAAACGGACTAATACAGCATGGTTCTAGTAACCATGACCAGAGAGAGTTGCTTGGATGTCATGATAATCCTCTGTCTTATTTCCACTTCCTACATTGATAAGCTATGGAAAGAAGGGCTCACAGGAATCAATTATTAAGATGACTGTGCTGTCCAGACCTCTTACAGAATATCATCCTAAAATATAATAAAGGATAACTGAATATTTGAATTGAGAATTTGAGAGCTAGCGTCCAGGTACCACTTTGTGAATTTTCACTATTTTGGGCTCCAGGGGATCTATATAGTATAAGCATGAATTTTCCCCAACTAGAAGGCCAGCGATGTGTTTTGCAGGGAGTTTGAAAGCAATGGATTTAGGTGGTGTAGCTGCTAGTCAGGTTACACTCTGTATGGGTCTTGCCGCAATAGCTGTCAGAAATAAGGTCATAAAGCTAGGAAAGCTTCCTAATATAAATGTTGATGTTTTATAGTAGGGATCAGCAAACATTTTTGTAAAGGGATATATAGTTAATATTTTAGTCTTTCTGGGAAAAAGACAAAGTTAAGGATATTATGTAGTAACTTGTATAACCATTTACAATGTGAATATTTAAACTTGTAAAAACCATTCTTAGCAGTCTATATAAAAGTAGGCAGCAAGCCTGATTTGGCCTGCAGGCCAGTTTGCTCAACCCCTACGGGATTCAAACACTGTATGCACTTCTACATTATTTTTAATAATTCAGGCTAGTATCCAAATGTTTGGTTGTTAGACACACAGGAACACCAGTATTCTAAGAGCTCTAATGTTTGTTTGAATTATATAGAACTGTAGCTGATTGGACAGATTAAAATTTGGTTTGCTTGACTTGCCTGCACTAATAAAGATAAATTTACATATGGCAAACATAAAGGCAGATTCTCAGCAATCAAGTGGCATTTATTTAAACTATTATGGAAATGTCAAAAGTCCCACTAGAGACAAGGGATCATTACAGCAGGTAGTTTCTGATGTTTTACGGTTCTGTGCTCGGGAAAGAATCTGATTCAGTTTAATAAGTAAATCAGTCAGGAAAATATAAAATACAATTATTGAAAAGGAAAAATATAAAAGCATAGTTAGGTTATAGATTCTGAATTGCAGTTGCAGAGCTTCTTTAATAATTCCCTGGTCACTACTAAGCTTTTGAGAATTTGCCTCCCATGTAATTTGTACGAAAACTTCCAGCAGGTGGGCTAAAGGCCTTGTCTAGCAATTGAAAGAGTTGTTAGCCCAAAAGGAAATCAGGTCATCCAATCACACAAACCCGTTCTCTTTTGACTCCGCACCATTATTCTCTGTATAGCAGATAATCATCAGGCCATATGGATGCTTTTAACGTCTGGCTGACCTCCAGCAGAAGTTCAGTAGGTTTGGTCTATTACAGCAGGGCTAAATTTTCCACTCTTTATAGGTCTCCTAATTTGTAGAAAAATATCATTTCTTATTGGAAGATAAGGCTTGGACTCATTAGGGTCTCATTTGTCTTACAGATTTTCCCTGGCTATGTGTGACCTACCTTCGGCTTGTCATCTATAGGAAATGGTGTTGCTCTTTTGGTATCGTGAACAATGGTTCATGATATCAGATACCTCTCCATTAGTTTTGTCCTGTGCGTGCACAAATACGGATTCAGTACCTGTTTGGCATTTCTATTGTAGGTGATATGTAGTTAGTGTTTTTAGTTGCTTTTAAATTCTATTTTTATGATGGAAAAAAATAGGAAATTTAGTTAAGAACAAATGATGCAGAAGTTGAACAAGTGCTTTCAACAAAAAAAGCAAACTCAGAATTTTTCTAGGTCACACATCACGATTATAATTTTAAAAAATGATGAAGTTTGTTTGGATTATAATTAGCATTTATTGAATTGCTTAGTAAATGTGTTTCAGCCATATACATTTAAATATATATATTTCAGTTAGTAATTCTTTACAAATTATCATGTTATAAGTGTGAGATACTGATATAAGGTTAAAGTCCTTTAAAATGATTATCTACATAAATATGTATGTTACTTAGGAAAGGATCTATAAAGACTCCCAATAATTGACAACTAATAGGTTTTCAATGCTTTATAATAAAATCTTCCCTGGATTAACTATGATAGTGCATCAATTCTAATAGGTACATTTTCTTATATTTACTTTTTAATATCTTTGGAATTGGGATGCATCCCAATTGACAACTAATAGGTTTTCAATGCTTTATAATAAAATCTTCCCTGGATTAACTATGATACTGCATCAATTCTAATAGGTACATTTTCTTATATTTACTTTTTAATATCTTTGGAATTGGGATGCATCCTATAAGTGATAACATGTTATGGTATAATTGGCAGTGTAGAGCTACATTAAATGACAGTGCATCTTAAAACCGATGGTGTCTTAGATTCAAGAAATGAGCTATTTCGAATTACCCAGGGAAGAACAAGGAAAAAGAAAGAATCATATAAAAGATAGGGACAATCATCATTTGGGGACATAGAACTCAACTAAACAATCTGACATTAAATTCATTCTTGAAATGAATATTCATTGGTGGCCTATTTTATTCATTAAGCTAGAAAATTAAGGAATATAAAAAAAGTATGTGACATCATCCCTGACCTCTAAGAAGTTAGAATATATTTTGACAGACTCAAGACAAATATGAAAAAGTGAAACATATATTGTATAGCCCTTTTACAAATATTAAAAGGATAATATTTATATATGAGGATAGTTCAAAAAATTTGTGGAAATATTCTTAGTATCTTAATTTTATCTTTCCATGAACTTTCTGAAGTACTGTCATAGGTCTCTCTCTGTATGTATATATGCATTATATATGCTGATAATAGATATATGCTAAATATGAATATATTCTATTATCTATCTATATCTATATGCACTAAAACACTGTTGTGGGCTAGATTAGCTGAGCCATATGGAATCATTATCACAACCAACATTGATTGCTCACTGTAGACTGTACCAGGAACAGTATAATGTAATACATAAATTACAGAGGATCCAAAAATAAGGCTAGAATTTAACCATATTATAGGAGTTAAATCAAAATGGTATTTCAGATAGGAAAAATGTCATCAAAAAAGATTCGAAGTCAGTTATGAGAGTGAACAATTACAGTGACAGTAAGATATAATTTTATAAAGGTCAAGACTAATGCTGGAGATAAGGTTGACTAAGAGGCCAGGACCAGACGGTAGGAAAACAAGGGTACCCTGCGTGCCAGGGTAAACAAGGCCCTGAGAAGACATCGAGGACATTTGAGTAAGGGAAGGATATCTTGATCTTAAGAAAAAGTTCTCTTGCCTCTTCTGTTTCCTATAGCTATTATTCTATTTCTTCATTCATTGTCAACCTTCAGAAAAAAAAAAAGTCTCGGTTTACTCTATAACTTCATGTCTTACAATATTCACTTAACTCCTTACACCTTACAGCATGGCTTTTTAAAGATTTCCCATTCTGCTGGAACTGATCTCTCAAGTTCAATTTCTTTTTTCAGGCTTCATCTTACTCTAGAAGTGTGTGATACCACCAATTAGTTCTGTCTCCTTTATTGGTCTCTTTGTGGATTTTGTGGCAGTACTGTCCCCAGTTTATGTTCGATCTTTATGACTATAATTTTTTAATATTCTTTTACTTTCTTATCCCTCTCATTCCTTTGATGTAGATTTTTCTGAGGTGAATTTCAAAATCATTCTCCTCCCCTTTGACCTAGCCTCCATATAATAATTTTGACTCACTTTGCAAGAGTCTCAAATTTATCTCTAGTCTCGACTTTTCATCCAAGAATTAGTCTTGCATTGATAAATGTCTATATGGACGTTAATTTAAGTAGTTAAGATCAACGTGCAAAACCAAAATGTCTCATTTCTTTAAATATTCAACAATAACTGACAGCCAAACCAGTTTCTCTTGATTTTATAGTTTTGCTTTTAATACTATCCCTATGTCAGTCACACAGGTTAAATATCTTCCACCAATTAAACAATATTTTATATGCATAACTAAATAATATTTTCATAAAAGTTCAAATGTTATAGGTAAGGCCAATGTGTCACTGACTCCCCTTGTACCAGTCTCATTTCCAAAGAAAACAATTGTGTGTGAGGGAGGAATTGGTAAAGGGCCATGAAAATTGATTACATTGTGTAATGGTGATGAATATACTAATTTTCCTGATTTGAACATTAAGAAAAAATGTGTATAATATCAGCTCATTAAAAATACATGTGTGTGTACAGAATATATAGTTTTGGGATTCATATATTTAACAAGTCATCTTGTATATCTTTCTTTCAATGTTAGTATAAATAAATCTATCTAATTGTTTCAAATATCAATAATGTATCATCTGCATCAAGCCATTTAAAAAACATCTCCCTTTAAAGCCAATCCTTTGTACCTCAGCAGAGCCATTTAATATACTGTTTGAAATTCCCATTTTAAAGATGAGAAACTGAGGCCCATATAATTTATTTGACCTGTTCAATATTATTCAGCTCTATGTATAAAATAAGGTTCTAAAACCAGACCTGCTGACTCTATTCTGATTTCTTTACCTGTACTAGAGCTCCTTTATTTGCATTCACATTGCTATTTGCTTGATACTGTTAAGATCCCACTGAAGTATAGGCCCCTTAAGAGAGACTAATCAGATCATTTGTTCAGTCAGTCTGCCCCTCTTTTTATGTCCTCATAGCTATGACCTAACATCAAAATCCAAATAAGAATTGGATTCTAATATTCTTATTGATTTTCCTAAAGCCTACAGTACTTAAGAAAAATAATTGAATTCATTCTTACAGTAGTCCCAATAGACAGATGTTATATAATATGCTACAATGGGAAAACTAAACAATAGAGATTTAAGTAACTTATTTAGCTATGTAATCAAACCAGTGGAAGCAGTTCCTGATGTTCTGTATGTGATTCATGCTCTTGCTCACTGACATTCTTAATAGAAGTGGGATGGTGGGATCAATAAAGGTGAGCCCTTTATAAAATAATTTTGGTCCATGTGTTATCTTTGTCCTGGAGGACACAGAGTAGTAATTTTATTAATAAACTGATTGATTTGGTATATGCTACCCTAAGAAAATTTGTTTTACTAAAATTTGTAATGATTACATGTCATGCTTATATCCTCTAAGCATGAAAAGCATATTATATTATTTATATTTAATTATTAGAAAACCCAAAATTGACATTAACATGGGGTGCCTGTGAATCCAATGGTTCTTTTTTCCTCCTCAGTTTCTCAGCTTGTGTACACTATTATTTCACTTGAATACTCGAATGGCTCTGGATGACAGAGGTTTTTTTTTTTTTTTAAACATAACTTCTCTCTGTCAACTAAGTTTTAAGAGAGAGGAACCATACTCCAGTTGGATTTAGCATGATTAGGAATTGATCTTGTAAAGATTCTGCCTATCTCCATCTCTTGGTCAGATGACTGCAGGTCCTGATTTTGGGGGGATAGTCCAGATTTATGTTGTTTCCCTGGCAGCCTGTTTAACCTTTGTACTGGACAAAAGTGTTTTACTTTGGGCGATAAGTTATATGGTGACTGTATCTGTTGGTCCCTGAGGTGGTCTTATGCAGTCTTCCCCTGTGGTGGTGAGATAGGCCTCAGCAATTCCTGTCTTAAATTGTACTACCTTATACCAGCACAGTCATCATGGCAAAAACTCTTATCATGTGGGTTGTGTGTCTTTTCTGAATCAGTTATTTTGGTTATATGAATGAAATGTGCTCACTAGGAGATCTCTGCTCCTGTTAAGAGTGGAGGGCAGATGATTTTAGCTCCACCCAGATGATAAAGACTGACATACAGAAAGAAATCGTTCCTGAAGCAAAATTTCTCCAATAGTGCTATTTACAGATAAAAGGTAGAATGGACATTGGGTAAACAAAACCTATATTGTTTTTTTGAAAAAAAGTAGATTGTTTTTCCCCACTCTGGACAAGAATTACCAAAGAAATTTTCCTTAATAATGACTTTTTACCTAGCTCCCTGGTAAAGATTGAATTGTGTTCCCCAAGTTTTATGTACTAGAAGCTTCATCCCCACTGTGTCTGTTGGGAGGGTGGGAAATCCTATTATGGTAATTGAAAAGTGGGTTCTTGAAAAGGTGATTGGATTGTGAGGACTATGCCTAGTGAATGGGTTGGTCCATTCACTGGGTAATAAGTTGATAGATTAATGGTGGTCATAGGTGTGGTTCTGAGGGCTTTAAAAGGAGCCAGTTAAGAAGGTTAGCTCTCTCTCTGTGCTCCACTATTCTTGCCGTGTGACACCCTGCATTGCCGTAGAGTCACCTCACCAGATGTGTTCCCTGGACTTTGGATTTCCCAGACTTTGAAACTGTAAGCAATAAATATCATTTTTAAATAAATTACCCAGTTTCAGGCATTTCTATTATAAGCAACAGAAATGATCTAATACAATTCCCTAGTCTCCAGAGCTTGTATGCTGCTTCTTGTGTTTCTACTTTCTCTTCTAATATTGGCATATCACAAGAGATTGCAGGTTCAGTTCTAGACCACCACAGTAAAGTGAATACCATAATAAAGTAAGTCACATGAATTTTTTGGTTTTCCAGTGTGTAGAAAAGTTATGTCTACTTCAGTCTGTTAAGTGTGCAATAGCATTATATCTCAAAAAAAAATGCACCTACCTTAATTAAAAAGCATTTTATTGCTAGAAATGCTATTGATCATGTGAGACTTCAATGAGTTATAATCTTTTTGCTGATGGAGGGTCTTGCCTTGATGTNAATCCTTTGTACCTCAGCAGAGCTATTTAATATACTGTTTGAAATTCCCATTTTAAAGATGAGAAACTGAGGCCCTTATAATTTATTTGACCTGTTCAATGTTATTCAGCTCTATGTATAAAATCGGGTTCTAAAACCAGACCTGCTGACTCTATTCTGATTTCTTTACCTGTACTAGAGCTCCTTTATTTGCCTTCACATTGCTATTTGCTTGATACTGTTAAGATCCCACTGAAGTATAGGCCCCTTAAGAGAGACTAATCAGATCATTTGTTCAGTCAGTCTGCCCCTCTTTTTATGTCCTCATAGCTATGACCTAACATCAAAATCCAAATAAGAATTGGATTCTAATATTCTTATTGATTTTCCTAAAGCCTACAGTACTTAAGAAAAATAATTGAATTCATTCTTACAGTAGTCCCAATAGACAGATGTTATATAATATGCTACAATGGGAAAACTAAACAATAGAGATTTAAGTAACTTATTTAGCTATGTAATCAAACCAGTGGAAGCAGTTCCTGATGTTCTGTATGTGATTCATGCTCTTGCTCACTGACATTCTTAATAGAAGTGGGATGGTGGGATCAATAAAGGTGAGCCCTTTATAAAATAATTTTGGTCCATGTGTTATCTTTGTCCTGGAGGACACAGAGTAGTAATTTTATTAATAAACTGATTGATTTGGTATATGCTACCCTAAGAAAATTTGTTTTACTAAAATTTGTAATGATTACATGTCATGCTTATATCCTCTAAGCATGAAAAGCATATTATATTATTTATATTTAATTATTAGAAAACCCAAAATTGACATTAACATGGGGTGCCTGTGAATCCAATGGTTCTTTTTTCCTCCTCAGTTTCTCAGCTTGTGTACACTATTATTTCACTTGAATACTCGAATGGCTCTGGATGACAGAGGTTTTTTTTTTTTTTTAAACATAACTTCTCTCTGTCAACTACACTATTATTTCACTTGAATACTCGAATGGCTCTGGATGACAGAGGTTTTTTTTTTTTTTAAACATAACTTCTCTCTGTCTGTCAAGTAAGTTTTAAGAGAGAGGAACCATACTCCAGTTGGATTTAGCATGATTAGGAATTGATCTTGTAAAGATTCTGCCTATCTCCATCTCTTGGTCAGATGACTGCAGGTCCTGATTTTGGGGGGATAGTCCAGATTTATGTTGTTTCCCTGGCAGCCTGTTTAACCTTTGTACTGGACAAAAGTGTTTTACTTTGGGCGATAAGTTATATGGTGACTGTATCTGTTGGTCCCTGAGGTGGTCTTATGCAGTCTTCCCCTGTGGTGGTGAGATAGGCCTCAGCAATTCCTGTCTTAAATTGTACTACCTTATACCAGCACAGTCATCATGGCAAAAACTCTTATCATGTGGGTTGTGTGTCTTTTCTGAATCAGTTATTTTGGTTATATGAATGAAATGTGCTCACTAGGAGATCTCTGCTCCTGTTAAGAGTGGAGGGCAGATGATTTTAGCTCCACCCAGATGATAAAGACTGACATACAGAAAGAAATCGTTCCTGAAGCAAAATTTCTCCAATAGTGCTATTTACAGATAAAAGGTAGAATGGACATTGGGTAAACAAAACCTATATTGTTTTTTTGAAAAAAAGTAGATTGTTTTTCCCCACTCTGGACAAGAATTACCAAAGAAATTTTCCTTAATAATGACTTTTTACCTAGCTCCCTGGTAAAGATTGAATTGTGTTCCCCAAGTTTTATGTACTAGAAGCTTCATCCCCACTGTGTCTGTTGGGAGGGTGGGAAATCCTATTATGGTAATTGAAAAGTGGGTTCTTGAAAAGGTGATTGGATTGTGAGGACTATGCCTAGTGAATGGGTTGGTCCATTCACTGGGTAATAAGTTGATAGATTAATGGTGGTCATAGGTGTGGTTCTGAGGGCTTTAAAAGGAGCCAGTTGAGAAGGTTAGCTCTCTCTCTGTGCTCCACTATTCTTGCCGTGTGACACCCTGCATTGCCGTAGAGTCACCTCACCAGATGTGTTCCCTGGACTTTGGATTTCCCAGACTTTGAAACTGTAAGCAATAAATATCATTTTTAAATAAATTACCCAGTTTCAGGCATTTCTATTATAAGCAACAGAAATGATCTAATACAATTCCCTAGTCTCCAGAGCTTGTATGCTGCTTCTTGTGTTTCTACTTTCTCTTCTAATATTGGCATATCACAAGAGATTGCAGGTTCAGTTCTAGACCACCACAGTAAAGTGAATACCATAATAAAGTAAGTCACATGAATTTTTTGGTTTTCCAGTGTGTAGAAAAGTTATGTCTACTTCAGTCTGTTAAGTGTGCAATAGCATTATATCTCAAAAAAAATGCACCTACCTTAATTAAAAAGCATTTTATTGCTAGAAATGCTAGGTAGAAAAGTTATGTCTACTTCAGTCTGTTAAGTGTGCAATAGCATTATATCTCAAAAAAAAATGCACCTACCTTAATTAAAAAGCATTTTATTGCTAGAAATGCTATTGATCATGTGAGACTTCAATGAGTTATAATCTTTTTGCTGATGGAGGGTCTTGCCTTGATGTTGATGGCTACTGACTGATCAGGGTGGTAGTGGCTCTGGAAATTTCTTAAAATAAGACAACAATGAAGTTTGCTGCATTGATTGACTTTTCCGTTCATGAAAGATTTCTCCAGAGCATGTGATGCTCTTTGATAGCATTTTACTCACAGTAGATCTTCTTTCAAAATTGGAATCAATTCTCTCAAACCCTGCCACTGCTTTATCATGTAAGTTTATGTAACATTCTAAATTCTTTGTTGTCATTCCAACAGTGTTCACATCATCTGCACCAGGAGTAGTTTCCATCTCAAGAAAACACATTCTGTCCCCATCCATAGGCAGAAACTCCTCATCCATTCAGGTTCTATCACGAGGTTGCAGCGATTCAGTCACATCTTCAGGATCACTTCTAATTCTAGTTCTCTTGCTATTTCCACCACATCTGCAGTTACTTCCTCTACTGACATCTTGAACACCTCTAAATCATCCATGAAGGTTGGAATTAACTTCTTCTACACTCCTGTTAATGTTGATATTTTGATCTACTCACATGAATCATGAATGTTCTTAATGACATTTAGGATGGTGAATCCTTTTCAGAAGGTTTTCAATTTACTCTGCTCAGATCTATCAGAAGAAGAATCACTACCTATAGCAGCTACTGCCTTACAAAATGTATTTATTAAGTAATAAGATTTGAAAATTGAAATTACTCCTTGATCCATGGACTGCAGGATGGATGTTGTGTTAGCAGGCATGAAAACAACATTAATCTCCTGTACACTTCATCAGAGCTCTTTGGTGACCAGGTACATTGTCAACAAGCAGTAATATTTTGAAAGGAATCTATTTTTTGAGCAGTAGATCTCAATAGTAGGCTTAAAATATTCAGCAAATCATACTGTAAACAGATGTACTGTTATCTAAACTTTACTGTTCCATATATAGAGCACAGGTGGAGTAGATTTAGCATAATTCTTAAGGGCCCTAGGATTTTCAAAGTGCTAAATAAGCAGTGGTTCCAAGTTAAAGTCCCCAGCTACATCAGCCTCTAACAAGAGAGTCAGCCTGTTCTTGGAAGCTTTGAAGCCTCTAGCTATGAAAGTCCTAGATGGCATCTTCTTCCAGTACAAGGCTGTTTCATCTGCACTGAAAATCTGTTGTTTATTGTAGCCACCTTCATCAATGATCTTAACTAGATCTTACTGCAGCTTCTACATCAGCACTTGTTGCTTCACCTTTTCTGCTATGGACCTGGCTTCTTTCCTTAAACTTCATGAACCAATGTTTGCTAGCTTCAACCTTTTCTTCTGAAGCTTCCTCACTTCTCAGCCTTCACAGAATTCAAGAGTCAGGGCCTTGCTCTGGATTAGGCTAACGGGAATGTTATGGCTGGTTCGACCTTCTACCCAGGCTGCTAAAACTTTTTCAATATCAGCAATAAGGCTGTTTCTCTTTCTTCTCATTCATGTACTCACTGGAGTAGCACTACTAATTTCTTTCAAGACCTTTTCCTTTGCATTCGAACTTGGCTGATATTTTGGCACAGCAGGCCTACTTTTTGGTCTCTTTTGGCTTTCAACGTCACTACTAATTTCTTTCAAGACCTTTTCCTTTGCATTCGAACTTGGCTGATATTTTGGCACAACAGGCCTACTTTTTGGTCTCTTTTGGCTTTCAACGTACGTGCCTTCCTTAGAAAATCATTTCTAGGTTTTGATTTAAAGTGAAAGACATGGGATTCTGCCTTTCACTTGAACACATAGAGGCCATTATATGGTTATAATTGGCCTAATTTAAATTTTGTTGTGTCTCAGGAAATAGCAAGGCCTGAGGCGATGAATAGAGACGGGGGAATGGCTGGCCAGTGGCGCACTCAGGTCACACATATCATTTATCAATTAAATTGCCATCTTATATGAGCATGGTTTGTGCCACCCCAAAACAATTACAATAGTAACATCAAAGATCACTGGTCACAGATCATCACAGCAGATATAACAGTTATGAAAAGTTTTGAAATATTTTGAGAATAACCAAAATGTGACACAGACACACAAAGTGAGTACATGCTGTTGGAAAAATTGTGCTGATAGACTTGCTTGATGCAGGGTTGCCACAGACATTCAATTTGTGAAAAATGCAGTATCTGCGAAGTATAATAAAGCAAAGCAGAATAAAACAAGGTATGCCTGTATTGCTAAGAGGGCTTGTACGCAGGCAGATAATTCAGTGGTTTCTAAACTATTGTGTTGTCTTTTTCCTCTCCGTTCTAGAGTTCTTCCCTCAGCTATCAGCACTCCTAAGTTGCTCACATATTGATGAATTGATTCACAGTAATCAGACTCTGAAGAGACTGATTTGTAAACCAGATCCCAGCTTATTTATAAGGTAAGTGCCATCTAGTACAATCTATAGCTGGTACCAGCTGTCTTCTCAGCACACCACTCTTTTGGCATCAATATATGTGGGAAACCCAATTTGTTGGTAATAGATGACTTGGCAAGCGTAGAATCAGCCAGAGCAAAGAGAAGTGGATGGATTTAAGGGACATCTCCTTTAAGCTGAGTTAGAGCCTGGAGGAATTATGCCTCCCCACAATAAGAATAGACCCATGTGGTGATCAATACCTCTCATTCAGACTCAGCATCTCTGCTCTCTAGGTCAATTCCTGGTAGATATTGGTAAAGTTCTTACTCTCTTTTCCCAGCATTCCTGTAGACTCTAATTAACTCTTATATTCTCATTTTTTTTTCCCTACAGGACTGATCCCAGGCAAAATTGGGAAGTAGACATAATTGTCTTTGCATGTCTTGCATATTTTTTTCATAGTTCCCTAATTGTTATTAACTTTTTATTAAAGTATAACACACAAAATAAGTCACACATAGATGTATAGCTTTTTTAATTACTAAAAACTGAAAACGTCTACAAACAGCCCTCAACTTCTATTCCTTTTTAATAACTCCCCTTCACAGTTCCCTAATTGTTATTAACTTTTTATTAAAGTATAACACACAAAATAAGTCACACATAGAGGTATAGCTTTTTTAATTACTAAAAACTGAAAACGTCTACAAACAGCCCTCAACTTCTATTCCTTTTTAATAACTCCCCTTCAAATGTGGCCTACTATTATTTGACCTCTTTCTACCCCTGGTTTTTGCATTTTAAAATAGGACCAGAAAGCAATATTAATACTTAATACAAGGTGGTGAATTGCTTAGGATGGAATATCATGTACATGAGGGAGAAGATTTAAAAACTATACAGAATTGTTCGATTTTTGCTTTGGACTAAGTATGAGGGGATTTGGGTGGAACAAAATTTAGAGAAGAGTTAGAGAAAACTTCATATAAAAGTTGGAAATAAATCTTGAATTAAGCATGGAATCTGTCTGTTAGAAGTCAGGGTGAGAAAGAAAGTGAATAGAAGTAAGGGAAATAAGTGTGGCATAGTATAGAATAAAAAGGAGGACGGGGGCTGGAGTAAGAAGTTCAGGTCATAGTACAGCAAGAAGCAAAGATTCAGAGGTACAGAGTTCAGCAAAAGGAAAACAAAAACAGAGACTATGGACTAAAATCATGGCTTTCAGCAAGAATGACAGTGAGAGACAGGCTTTAGGAATAATGGTTCGGCAGTGATATGTTGAAAGGCTTTGAGAGGAAAGAGGAACAGTTGAGAAAAACAATTAGATTGTCGTTCTACATAAGGCAAGGAATGATTTTGATTTGGAGAAAGAACAACTCACAGATATTTTGAAGTAAGGATAAATAGAATTAGGTTACATATTGTATATAGGAATGTAGATATAAAGAAAGTCAAAATTAAAGTATTTCAAATCTGTAGAAATGGCTGCTAAGAAGAGCTGGGTTTGGGGATAAGAAGATTTAGGTTCATGATCTGATGTGTTTACATAGATGTCAAGACACAAGTGAAGGGTTCAAGTGGGCAAAAGATAATATGGGGTGGGTAGATTTTAAGTGTTTTCACCACAAAAATGACGACTATGTGAAGTAATGCATATGTTGGTTCGTTTGGTTTGGGCTTCCTTAATGTATGTTTCAGAATAATTTAATTTGTTGTATGTAATAAGTATGTACAATTTTATCTGTCAATTAAAAAAATGATGTTAAAAAATGCTAAAATGCCAAAAAAATATGGGATGGAAATAGGTCAAGATTGAAGATACATTTGGGACTTATACAAGGGTACTTCAAAAAGTTCACAGAAAGATTTGTATTATCTTTAAACTCTACTTTTCCATAAACTTTTTGAAGTGCTTTCATATGTATGGAGAATTATGGAAATAAATAGGTTGCCATTTGAATGGTGAAATGAGCAGAGAAGCAATATCCTAGACTTTAGGGGGAAAACATGGAAGATGCGATGCTTCAGAGATAAGAACCAAAGAAATAAAAATTACTGAGCAGTTTTTATATACCATGTACTATTCTAAGTGTTTCAAGTGTATCCGTTCATTTAGTATGCGTTGCAGGAATGGACACTGAAGCACAAAGAAAAACCAGAGTTCAGGGTTTTAGAAATCAAGGAATTTCAGGTTCGACATTTCTATTGAATTCTGTAGAAAAGTTAAATATACTGAGAAGGATCATCATTGACAATTGAGGTGATAGTTTCATTAATGTTAAGTACAGAAAATAAATTTTAGAGAAAGTGGAAGACATTTAGAAGCAGAAGAAAGGGAACCTATACACAATGAATTTGGCATTGAATGGAACGATAAAAATAGTACGAGGGTGAAACTAAAGAGTTTTAGAAAAGGAGTAATTCAAATATAATTAAAAGGAAATGGGGAAAAATTACATTGCTGATCCATGAAAGAGGGAACTGTTGTAAAAGGGACATCCTGGGAATCTAGCGTGTGCATGGAAGCATTAACTTCAGGAGGAGGAGTTGTGTTCTTGGTTAGTTGTATGGGAAGATAGTGTGATGGAATGAGGTAACAGTAGAATCCTGTGATGACTCATTGCATGAAGTGCTCGCTAAAAGGCTTACAGTGTGATCGTCGAGTAGAAAACACAGTCAGACAGTACTGGGAATTAAATAAAGTATTAAGGAATGAAAGGAGAATGGGCAGGAGGGAGGAAGCTAATGTTCAATGAAAATCCATTTTGTGTCTGGTAGTGTGGTAGGAACAAATTGAACAGTGTAAGTCTTTAATGCATTAGTTTTGCAAAATTGAATAACTTGCTTCAGGTTATCTATGATTTTTTGGTCTTTGTTATTTTACTTGGTATAATTTGTCCTATTCCCTCCTCTTTCCATATCTTATTTTACCTCCCATTGACTGTAAGTTGACTTATATTATTCTTTTTTTTAAAATTGTTGAAACATTGATTATACATATTTATGGGTATGTGCATATATTTCAATAAATATATGTGATATATGTTGATCTATTCAGGGTAATTAGCCTATTCATCATTCCAAAACTTAATCATTTCTTTGTGATGTGCACATTTGACTTCCTTTCTTCTGGTCATTTAGTTACACATTTAGTAAAACATTATTGAATATAGAGTTCTGAGTCTACTGAACACCAGTAGGGCTTATTTTTCCTATCTTGCTGTACTTTTGTGTCCATTAATTAGCCTCTCATTCGCCCTACTCTCCCCTCCCCTTTCCTGCTTCTAGTAACCATCATTTTTCTCTCTCCTTTTAACAGTTTAACTTTTTATTATTACTTATTTTTTTGTTTGTTTGTATGTTTGTTTTGTTTTGTTCTTTTTTTAGTTCCCACATATAAGTGAGAACATTTCTTTCTGTGCCTGGCTTATTTCATTTAACAAAATTTTCTCTAAGCTCCTCCGTATTGCTGCAAATGGTAGTATTTCATTCTTTTTTATGGCTGAGTAGTATTCCATTACATATATATATACCACATTTTCTCTATCCAATCATCAGTCAATGGACATTCAGGTTGGTTCCATATCTTGGCTATTATTAACAGAGCTGTGATAAATATGGGGGTACAGGTATCCCATCAACGTGATGCTTTCCATTCTTTTGGGTGTATTTGCAGTAGTGGGATGGTTGGGTCATGGTAGTTCTATCTGTAGTTATTTGAGAAACCTTCATACTGTTTTCCATAATGACTGTACTAATTTATAATCCCACCAACAATATGTAAGGGTTTCCCTTTCTTCACATCCTTACCGGCATTTATTCTCTTTTTGAAAATAGCCTGTCTAACTGGTTTGAGATGGTATCTCAGTGTGGTTATGATTTGCATTTCCCTGATGATTTATGATGTTGAGCATTTTTTCATATACCTGTTGGTCATTTGTATGTCTTTTTTTGAGAAATGTCTATTCAGCTTTCTTGTCCATTTTTAAAAATTTAGTTATTTGGTTTTTTACTATTCAGTTGTTTGAGTCCCTTGCAAAATCTGGAAATTAGGTCCTTGTCAGAGGCATAGTTTGCAAATATTTTCTCCCTTTCTGTAGGTTGTCTCTTTGCTCCATTGATTGTTTCCTTTGCTGTGCAGAAGCTTTTTAGTTTAATCTAATCCCATTTGTTTATATTTACTTTTGTTGATTGTGCTTTTGAGGCCTTTTTTAAATAAAATCTTTGCCTAGTCCTATGTCCTGGAGCACTTCTCCTGTTTATTCTGCTAGAAGTTTTGTAGTTTCTGGTCTTACATTTAAGTCTTTAATCCATTTTGAGTTGATTTTTGTACATGGTGAGAGGTAGGGGCCCAGTTTCATTCTTCTAGACAAAGATATCCATTTTTCCCAGAACCATTTATTAAAGAGGATGTCCTCTCCAAAGTGTACATTTTTAGGGCCGAGCCCGTGGCGCACTCGGGAGAGTGCGGCGCTGGGAGCACAGCAGCGCTCCCACCGCGGGTTCGGATCCTATACAGGGATGACCGGTGCGCTGACAGTGCTCACTGGCTGAGCACGGTGCAGCCGGTCTCAAAAAGGACAAAAAAAAAAAAAAAGAAAGACAAAGTGTATGTTTTTAGAGCCTTTATCAAAGATCATGAAGATAGTTATCAGTCTTTTGATTCCAGATGCAAGACTCCCTTGAGAATTTCTTATAGGGCCAGGCTTGTGGTGGTGAATTCTCACAGTTTTTGTTTGTTTGGGAAAAATACTACTTCTCCTTTGTTTCTGAAGAATAGGTTTCTTGGTTATAATATTCATGACTTGCTATTTTTTTTTCATACTTTGAATATGTCATTCTACTCTCTTCTGGCCTGTAAGATTTGTGTAGACAGGTCTGCTGTTAATCTGACTGGATTCCTTTACAGGTGATTTGGCACTTTTCTCTTCTTGTTTTTAGAATTCTTTCTTTTCTTTAACTTTTAACAATTTGACTGTAATATGTCTCAGGGAGGTCCTTTCTGGGTTGGATCTGTTTGGAGGTCTTTGAGCTTCTTGGATCTAGGAGACTATATTTCTAACAATACTTGGGAAGGTTTTTGCTGTTATTTTATTAAATAGGCTTTCAATGCCTTTACCTTTCTCTTCTCCTTCCAGTACACCCATAATACAGATTTTTCTATGTTTAAGTTTGTCTGATAGATCTTGTAGGCTTTATTCATGAATTTTTTTTATTGAAACATAATTGATTGTACATATCTGTGGAGTATGGCATTGAATATCAATACCTATTTGCAATATATGATGCTCAAATCAGGATAATTAGTATGTTCAACAGCTTTCTTCATTTTTTAAAATTCTTTTTTCTTCTTTTTTTTTTGATCCAACTAGGTTAATTCAAAAAGATTGTCCTCTAGTTCACAAATTCTTTCTTATGTTTGTTTTAGCCTGTTACTTAAGCTCTCAATTGTATTTTTTATTTCATTGAATGAATTCCTCAGTTCCAAGATTTTTCTTGGTTCTTTTGTATAGTTTCTATCTCTTTGTTGAATTTCTCATACATTTCCTATATATATTTTTTTTGACTTCATTGTAATTTCTATCTTCTTGCATCCTGTTGAGTTTCCTTAAAATTGATGTTTGGGATTCCTCTTCAGGTATTTCTGAACCCTGTTGTTTAGGGTCTAGTATTGGAGAATTATTGTCTTCTTTTGGAGGAATCATGTTTCCCTGTTTTCTTCATGCTTCTTGTAGCTCTGTGTTAATGTATGGGCATCTGGTGCTGTAGTTGCTTCTTTTAATTTTTGGAGTAGTTTTTGAGGGAAGAGACTCTTAGCTATACAAGTGTTCTATATTGATAGGTTGCACATGATAGGTTTGGTTCTGGGTGAGCATGGTAGTAAGTGCTGGCTCACTCCCCTCACCCTTGTCACTGTTGCAGGTGAGCCTGCTGTGTCAGGTCTATGAGTTCCCTGAAGTTGGGCATGGACTTAGGGTACTTACACACCCTCACACATACTCCACTGGTGTGAGTGAGCTAAAGGTGTCAGGTGGGCCTCTGTATTCCTGGGGAAGGTGAGTGTAGATTCAGGCAACTGGCATAGGGGACTGGTGCAGTCCCTGCTTCTTTTCTGCTGTTGGGGTGTTACTGAGTCAGGCAGGGCTCTGAGTTACTGTGGGAATGAGGACAAGGATCCAGGTGACTGGCACACTCTCCTCATGCTCTCTGCTGGTGGGGATGGGTGCACTATGTCAGGAAGGAGTCTGAGATCCCAGGGAAAGAGGTCATGGATCCAGGCCGCCAGCTTAGGGGACGAGCATAGCCCCTGCTCACTGTCCACTGTGGTGGTAGGTGGGGGCAGCTTATTTTATTCTTTAAGAAGAATTCTGCTCAAGGTAAATTCCAATTTGGATGTTCTATGCATAAACATAACCTCATGTTCTAGTATTTCTTTGTATTTGAAGTTTGCATAAATATTCACAGCTTTTGGTTTCTCCATCATCTGTTGAGTAGAAGTTTTAAATCTCCTTAATACAATCTTTAAATTACTTTATGTCTTTCGAAATT
Organism: Galeopterus variegatus; assembly: GCF_000696425.1. Lineage (NCBI taxonomy): Eukaryota > Metazoa > Chordata > Mammalia > Dermoptera > Cynocephalidae > Galeopterus > Galeopterus variegatus. Next base: position 88,264 of record NW_007732884.1, on the reverse strand, counting down.
TTCATGTTTTGTAGATATGTAGATGAGTTCTTAGGCAGACTAAAAAAGTTATGTTCTCAGGAATAAGAAAGAAATAATAAGTTTACTATGTACTTGACAGAATTTTACCTGGTATCTTTATCATCTTGAATATGATAGAATATTCAAGTGCCTCTCTTTGATAAAATTACACTAGGTTATAGATATACAAAAGACTGCATTGCTATATAGTTAAATTCATATTTGTCTTCTCTCTTTCACCCTTTTTAGCTGGCCATTGAACATTAGTGCTTTTCTTGTACTATATTTGAGCATTAAAAATATTATAAGTTACATTTAAAAGAGGTAGGTTAATGGTAGGGAGACTGGCCTTCAAATATCAATGAAAGGATTTAGTGCTCATTATAGCTATGTATGCCTATTTTGACTCCTCTAAGCCCTAGAAAGCAAGTTTTGAAGATATACCTCTATTCTTGCTTCTGCACATTTTTTTTCCAGTTTTACCAATGATGATTCCTATATCCAGAGATTTTTGGCTATAGAATTATAGGAAAAGTGTTTGTAAGGATGAATACACATTCATTAACAAATATTCTAAAATGCTACCCTACTGCCATTAGAATATCAGGAGCATTTTTCCTAAGCAAGACAAGGGATTTTTAAAAAGTTGTTCTGATGTGTATCAGGATCACAGATCTAGGCGCCTCTTCTGAAGATTCTTGTTCAGTATATCTGAGAAACATTATGGAGTTTGTGTGTTTTGGATAATCTCCCTTGCTGATTTTGAGGAATTGCAATTATATAAGTGGAATTTTATATTACACAATTCAGAATTTTGAGACACTTCTGTAAATAAAATTTTTAAAATTTTAGATAGTTTTTTGAGTTTTCCAGTTGTCATGATGAATTTCTTTACTTAGGCAGTGAATTTTGAGACACTTCTGTAAATAAAATTTTTAAAATTTTAGATAGTTTTTTGAGTTTTCCAAAATTTCTTTAGAATTTCTTTACTTAGGCAGTTTTAGATAGTTTTTTGAGTTTTCCAGTTGTCATGATGAATTTCTTTACTTAGGCAGTGAAGTTGCTTGTTAATTGACAAAACATTTTCCTTATAGTATCAGCATCCCTTTGTGTATTACTTTCTGGAATCTTCTAACTGGGAATTTTCTTTAAATCTTTATTTAGAATATAAAAAAACCCCAAGCATTATAGGAGAACATAAAACAATTGTAATAGATAGGGTATAAGCTGAGTTGCTGTAACAACGAAAGCTAAAAGTGGTAACACAAACAAGGTAGAAATTTATTTCTCTGCCGTATAACAGACCAAACATAGAGAAACTTTCCAGGGCAGGTAGATGTCTTGATCTAGAAGGGCATTCCAGGAACAGGCTCCTTTTGTTTGATCTACCACTTTTTAGAATGTTTCGCTTGTCTACATGGACAAAACTATTTCATTAGCACCATATCTGCATTTAAGGCTATAGGAAAGGGAGAGAAGTGGTAATTCCTAATAGGAATGTGATCTGGAAGTTGTAATCATTGCTAACCATTTCTCTATGGCCTAAACTTAGTCATAAACCCACAGCTTGCTGCAAGGAAGGTTGGGAAATACAGTCCCTTGCTCGTAGCCCATTAACCCCACTGAAATTTAGGTTCTATTTCTAGAAAAAGAAAGAGAGGATAGATACTTGGGAGTATTTGGTAGTCTCTTTTAAAACACTCAGGCAGATGAATAACAATCCATGGACTGGCAATCTTGAAGAAATGAGACAATATGACATTATCAGGGGGAAAAAGGGAATTTTATAAATAGTGTGAAGCTTCAGCTCAGCATTAGGATTATACCATAATTTATCACACCTTTTATGGCTAGACTATTTGTTAATTAGGGAAATACAAGAGACAATGTTTATAGGTAAAGTGGTTTTATTTTCTGGCTTGTAGAAAAATGACAAAGCTAAAAGGTAAAGAAAGCAATTTTATATTCCATGTCTATACACTTAGAGAAGGGTCCTCAGTGCTTAACATTCATAATCTCACTTTTTCCCTTCTGTCTGCCAGTGCGCTGGGCTCTGCTTTCATTGTGCTTCCCATCCATCTAAATTCTAATAACTAGAAAGCATTTGCAGTCTTGCGCAATTCCTTCTAAAGGCTGAGTGACAACTTTCACAGTTTAAACTTAAAAGCCCGGTAAAAATTTCTCATAAAACAATATCTACAGTTAAAACAGTTTATCACTTTACATAAAGGAGCTAAGCTCAAACCTGTAATGAGTTTTGAAAGCATTTCCCTTAAGGCTAGTGAATAAAAAAAGATTGTAGAGAAAAACACAAATGTAATTCAACAACATGCATCTTTACCTGTTTTCTTTCTTTCACAATAGTGCTATCCTCATTTTATTTGCTTTTGCTGTAGTTACTAGAAATGTCCAAGGTTTTCCTGGCTTAGGATGTATATATAACTTTGATAGAATATAGGATGGTTTTATATTTATTCTCAAGAACTATTGGTTGTAATGGCTGCAATAGTTCCTTCTTTCATTGATTCCTACCCTATGAACATATGCATGTCCACATATCTCTACTTTAGGGTCTATATTTATGCATTAATAGTAATATAATTAATAAAAAGACACTTCTTGGTTTCCATTAAAAGTACCAATTCTTGTAGTTTGGGGTCACTTACTTCTCCCTGCTGGAATTGACTGGAGGAAAGACCATATGTAGGCCATATGATATTTATGTCTCATATTTCCTGATTTATATCTAGAATTCTTGCTTCTAAGCCTTTTCCTTACCCTCATCATAACCAATTTACTCCTTGTAGTGAAGATGGAGAAGAGCAAATGCTCAGGTTAGGAGTCCCAAGCAGACATTTCAAGCAGAGTGAGCATGAGGCTTGCTGCTATCTAGCTGATCTCCTTTGTTTCAGTGTGCACATCCCATTTAATTACAGTGGTAGATACTGCACAGATCACAGACAAAGATGGATACCTTGATTACATTTTATAATTTTCTTGACAAGTGTTGGCAAAAGCAATATGTTAGTCTCTCTCACTGTCTAGAGCATCAAATATCATAGTGATAATGGGTTTTAGACTAGTACTTGGAAAAGATGAGAGAAGGTTGCAAGAAGGTGAGAAGTATATGAATCAGTTCCTGGGGTGTCCTGAGGCTCAGAAGAGATGACTTGAAACATTTCCAGCTCTCACTTTTTCCTTCAATCAATTCCCAGCTGGGCTGTGACAGAAGGTAGATGATAAGAAAAGAGAGGAGAGCAATAATGTGCAGCCACTTTGTAAGGGAAGAAGTTTCCCAGGGGGAAGGAGAGTGAAAAAGAAAAAAAATAAAAATAAAAAGAAGCAGAGCTTGCTTGGAGGAAGGAGATTATGGTGAAATCTTTAAATGTTCCGAACACCAGCAGTAACAGCTGTCAAGGAGTTGGAACAGGTGTAGTAGGGTGTGTTGGAAAGGGCTTCACTATAGCCATACACTCTTGCTATACAACCCAGTATTCATGTCTTTGTCAATGAAAATCTGCGTCGGTGAGTTGAAAATGGAGACACAGGAAACCTTTCCAATTGCCACGTGAACTTTATACAGTCATTAAAAAGTCATTATGATTTACATGTAAAACAAACAAGAAAGGAAATAAACCAGTAGAAATTCTTCACTCTTAATTTAGTTAAGAAAATCTAAGAGCACATACTTTTATTTAATTCAATTCTGAATGTTATATGTTTATTCCTTTATACTGGCTTCATAGATGCAAGTCAGATTTTGAGGTGAAAGTCTGAAGTGCTTCTGTGTTCCCCATAAACTGAAGCATTGCTGGGATAAGGCACATACATAGTTGTAGCTGATAAAGCCAAAGTGCAGAAATTTTGGAAATCCTTCAATTACTAATAAATCGCTTGCTTTTCTACCATTCTCTGTTGTTTACAAAGTAAAATCAGATTGTGGAAAAATATTTTTCATAGAACTTTGAGATAATGGGTTACATGTTGGAGTTTAAAGAGTGATAATAATAATAATAACACTTAAAAGGAAATTAAGGTTAAATCATACTTAAAGAGTTAAGGCAATATTTGGAGAATATTATCCTTACAATTGGGCTGTCAAGAAAAACAGGAATATGTTCATCTATTTTATTTATTTTTTTTTGCAAGGTGATTTTCTAGTAAGCTCCTGGGTAAGTCGGAATGTTAGGAACATAGGCCAGGTTTTCTGGGGGAGGCCACTGATTGGTGGCTATTTTCTCTAACTCGTGGGAGCACAAATGAATGAACCCAATTTACAGAAGACAGAACAGGGAAACAGCAGAAGATTCGTATTCAAATATTCATGACCATACTTCTACTTGGTTAGGAATATTTCAGATTTGTTTTGATTAATGCCAGAATCTAGGTAACCCTACAGAATTAAAGAAAGTGGCTATGCTTCTGCTTATTCTGTTTCTATTTAAGTATTAAATGTACTTCTTCAAGGTACTCAAGGTCTTTGCTGGAGACTCAGGGCAGGCTTTCCTTTCAATCCACAGAATTGTAAACCGATGACTTGATTCTTTGACTCCACCTCATCAAAAGATTTAAGACATGCACAATCTTAGACATAAGCTATGTGTTCAGTAACTACTCTTTTTGGTGTGTTACCTTTGAATCAGTCACCTATGTGTTGTATAAAGACTTATTTTGCACCATGAATGTAGGCTTATTTTTGTGGACTACAAGGGTGTTGGTATTCCATCCCTATATTTACACCCTTTACTAATATCACAATAAATAAAGAACACTTTCCACAATCATGGTCCCTGCCCTCGAAGAACTACATACAATATAGATTAGAGTTGAGGCTAAGCCTAGCCTATGAATGTGTATATGCCTCATGTTTAACTCTTACTTAGAAATACTTAGTTTTATTTCAGTGTTTAAACTTATGGTCCAGTGATATTTTCTTAATAGTTATAGTGATTTTGAAAGAATGTCTTATATTTCTAAGGAAAAAGAGAGAGACATTTGGGAGCTAAGTCTAATTTTATCACTCTGAAGAATTAAAAATGGTGGTAATTGAGAAATAAAATTATGTCTTAAAAACGGAAGTTTTCTTCATAAAAGAACCCAGCTTATCAGGGAATCAATCAGTTCAGCATTAAGAAAAAGATTTTCCAATAAAACAGTTTCCCTGTTGATTTTCAGATTCCTGGCTTTTATCTTTATAAGTTTTTCATCTTTATTAAAAGTGGGCTGGGCTTGAGATCTGCAAATACGATAAAGTGATAAAGCTAATCTAATGCAAATCCCACAAGACTGAATGATGACAGATGAATGTCAGATCTATGCTAAGATGTAAGGGAAAAAACACCTAATAAGACCATTATTGGGTGGAAATTCCATTTGTTCAGAGGTAAGAGACCAATTTTTCACATTGTTATTTTTTCTGTATAATTGTACATTGAGATATGTTTGTGAATAACATAGTATTTAAGTGTATTCTTTAGTTCAACACAGAATTTTTTCTTAACTTTGAAATTTCTTGAGAAATCCCAATTGCTTATTCCATTATACAAAAAATCCTCTCATTTTCTTTCAACCAAAATTAAATTCCGTCCCTATGAAAAGTTTGACAAATGCTTATAAGAGAAGAAAGCATAGAGAAGTTTAACATCTAGATGAAATGATGGGACATACTGACCAATGAGAGCATAAACCTCGACCTGTTTTGGGGAAGAGATAAATTGCACTGCTCATAATGTTGTAGCACCACATACCGTTCAGCACCACTGGGGTCAGGCAGATGCAGTGGTCACAATGAAAAAATATTTATTATGCATGAATCAATTCTCTTCTGTTATGTCTGGATGATGTTGTGCTTGGCAGTAAGGGTCTAATGGGAATAAGAGTTTTAACTTCTTTTTCTGTAACTTTAAAATAAATGAGAAGTCAAATGCTGTGTTCTCACAGAGCAGATTTAATTCTTATAACACATCAATTAGGGCCTGGTTCTTTTTAATTAGTGGACACATGTCAAACTGACTTGATAGAAAAGCTGTCCCAGAATCGTTTTTTACTCCTTTGTAGCCCAATTTATTCTTGGTCCTTAGAATTCTGTTTTCAGCAATGGTGTATATGTATAAAATGCATATACATATATGTATATATGCATATGTATATTTACGTGCATGTATATGTGTGCACGTGTATATGCACGTGTATCTATATGCATATGTCTGCACCTGAGTGTGTGTGTGTGTGTGTGTGTGTATGCATATATTTTGAGTTCACTAGGACTTAGAGATAATTTGTGGTTATCTGGTTATCCCTAGTGGGAACAACCATATAGTTATGATGATTATTCTAGGTTGAAGCTTCTTGCAGGCAAGGATGGTGTTTCAAGTTTTCAAACTAAATTACTATGTGGGAAGTTTTCCTACCCATCTCTGCCAGTCACTTCCCTCATGGCAGCCTAAATGCTACATCCTCTAGAGTCTTTCCTGACCTACCCTCAGTTCCACCCAGAGAAATCTCTTTCCTTAAAATTCCCGTAATTTCTTCTTACAACACTTAGAACGTGCTGCCTTGCATTATGGTTATTGGTAAACAAATGTTTCTGGATAGCATTTCTGAACAATTAACTCACTCTTATTTTCCTCTCTCCCATTCAAGCAGCAGGGTTGCTGAGTGAGCCTTGCCTCCAGGAAAGTATGTGATGGAAAAGCACAAACAAAAAGGTCTCTGACTTTGGTTTCCAAAATATTAAGCTCTCAGGGGGATGGAGTGAATTTCAGCGTTTAATCAAAATATTAGAGGATTTGAAGAGAGAAGGATTCCCCCTTTCTATCACTAGAAAATTTCTTCTGGAGGCTCAGGGGAGGAAAGAACAACAGAGAGGGAGTGATTGGAGAACAGAAGTTGCTGCTTCTGGGACTGGGCCCCTGGAGGCAGAGAGGGAGGGGTCCAGGCTAATAAACTCACAGAGATTTCAGGTGTGGAATAACTCAGAAGGAAAAGCACCATAGTTTTGTTCTCCAATAATAGTACCAGCTAGCATTAGGGAATAAGAATTTTAAGTTCTTTTTCTGTAACCTTAAAGTAAAGTGAGAAATTGATAGATTTTCCAGACCTAAAGAGACCCAAGGACGAGATGCACAGGCATCTCTGTTTGCTACCTGCTTAGGTTAAGAATTAAGGAAAAGATGAGATGATGAATGATTCAAGAGAGAGAGGACACAAGGCAGAGAAAACCAGATATTTATTCCTGTCATACTTTCTCTTTGCTGCCTTTGCATTTTGTAAACTATTAAAAAACTTGGATACAAAATTAGATAAAAGACTGGGAGATGATGTGGCCACATAATTGAAAGAAAGTAAATTTGTACCATCTTTTTTTTGGAATGGGGAAAAGAGTAATTTCTTTTGGTTTTAGCAAAAAAATGAAGATTGTTTTGGGACCTTTTGGTTCACTTGGGTTTACGGGCTAAAGTTTGCATCTTCTTATCTAATTAAAATATATCAAACAAACATTTGTGATGTACCGTATTCTCTTCTAGGTACCTCTCAAATGTTTAACTAGTTAATCCTCATTATACCTTCACTGAAAAGGTAGTATCTGTCTCATTCTCTTATTTTTAAATAGACAGGAAAACTGAGGCAGAGGTAATTATGTAACCTGCCCAGATAGGAAGAGGCAAAGCTGGGATTTGAACCCCAACTGTATGTCCCTGGAAGCTACTCTTCACCACTGCACTCTGCTGCCTCTCACACTCAGTGGCAATTTTCTTAAGGGCAGGGCTATATTTTATTTATCTTTATTTCACCCAAAATTCCTGCTGCACTGTTATGCTAGGCATTTGTTGAAATGAAACACCTTTAACAGCAGGAATAGTCCAAGTAGCCAAGGGATACTTAATAAATACATAAAAAACTAAACAAAAACAAAACAGAAATAAAACAGAAACAAAACAAACCCAAAAAATTTGGGAGAGTACCCAAGTTCACCGAGGAAGCGTCATCCTGTTTTCTTTATCATAAACCACTTGTACTCTGGCATGGAGATCTGCAGCGAGAGTCTGATCAGAATTTAAGGGCATTAACCATACAACAAATAACATTTTTATTGTTGTTTTTTTTCTGGTGGAAAGCTGGGTTGCATACTGTAACAAAGTGGTAAGTGGTGCTTTAAGCTAGAGCTGTAGTGAAAGTTAACAAAGCAAAAAATACCACAGTGGAGTCACATTTCAATGTTTGTAATAAGCCCCTCATATATCTCAAAGCTCTCAGCTGTTTGGTTTGTTTACTTTATTGTTTTGGTTTCCTTAGTTATTTGAAGAAACACAGTGATTAAGCCATTAAAACACCTGACTAAGTGGTTTCAAGCTGCCTGCAGTCAGATATTATGGTAAGTCATCTGTCATTCCCTAGGGCAATCATATCAAATAATTAGCTTAGCTTGTCAAGGTGCAAAGCCTGAACTAATTGTGACTTAGGCCAGGTTTGATTGTAAAGACATGTTTAAAGCAGACTACAGTCAGCTGTACTTCATCTCAACTGAGGATGGAGAAAAGGTTGCACTTAAGGTGCAGCCAGAGGACTTGAGTTAGAAGTAAACGGCTTCCAAGTATAGATATGTGTGGCCAAGAGGTTTGAGGAGTTCTTCCCTGAGGTCTGTTTTAGTCCATTTTATGCTGCTACACCAGAATACCAGAGACTGGGTAATTTATGAAGAACAGAGATTTATTTCTTACAGTTCTGGAGGCTAGGAAGCCTAAGGTCCAGGGGCCTTCATTTTGGACTGGCCTTCTTGCTGCATTAACACATGGTGGAAGGCAACAGGGCAAAGGAGTATGTGCATGAAAAATAGAGTGAGAGGGCCAAACTCACTTTTATAACAAAACCACTCCCATCATGTCATTAATTTATTCATGAGAGCACAACCCTCATGTGCTAATTACCTCTTAAAGGTCTCACCTCTTAACATTGCATGGGGAATAAGTTTCTAACACATGAACTTAGGGGGACAAATTTAAACCATAGCATTTTGCCCCTGGTCTTCAAAATTCATATCCTTCTCACATGCAAAATACATTCATTCATCCCACAGAAGTCTTAACTTGTTCCAGCATCAACTTAAAAGTCCTAAGTTCAAAGTTTCATCTAAATCAGATATAGGTGAGACTCAAAGCACGATTCAACCTGAAGCAAATTTCCTCCAGCTGCAAACCTATAAAATTAACAAGTTTCATGCTTCCAAAATACAATGATGGTACAAGCATAGGAGAGACATTCTCATTACAAAAGAGAGAAATAGAAAAAAAAAAGGGGGGGGGCAGGTAACTGATCCCAGGTAAGTTTAAAACCCCAAAGGGCAAACACATTGAGTCTTAAAGATGGATAATAATCTCCTTTGACTCTGTCTTACATCCTGGGCATGTTGGGGTGGAGATTGAGCACCAAGGCTTCATGAAGCCCCATCATTATGACCTTGCTGCACTCAGGCCACCTAGCAGCTCTCATAGGTTGAAGTTTTGTACTTGAAGTTCTTCCAGGATGGCCTTGTATGCTGGTAGCTTTACAGTTCTGGAGTCTCAGAGGCATCCTCTCTCCCATGGTTCTACTAGGTATTACCCTAGTGGGGACTCTCCATGGTGCTTCAGTCCCATGGCTCTACTGAGCATTGCTCTGGTGAGGACTTTTTGTGGCAGCTCTTTCCCTACAGCAAATTTCTGCTTGGGCCCCTAGGCTGTTTGCAACATCCTTTGAAATCTAGGCAGAGACTACCATGGCCCCACAACTTGTAAACTGTGCATCTGCAGAATAAGCACCATGTGCAAATCACCAAGGCCTGCCACTTGCATCCTACAGAGTGGCACCCTAAGCCATACCTAGGCCAACTTGAGCCACAGCTGGGGTGCCAAGGAGCACTGTGCCAGGATTCAGGGAGCAGACACTTGAGGCAGCACAGGGCATTGAATGCAGAGGTCCCATGGGCACCTCTCTGGAAACCTTTCACTCAAGGTACTGCTCTGGGTCTCTGATAAAAGGATCAGCCTCAAAAATCACTAAAATGCCTACAGGGTCTTTTTCTCATTGTCTTGATGAATAGCACCTAGTTCCTTTCTATTCATAGTAATCTCTTTAGCAAAGGGTCTCGTGGCCACACTCAGTTTGCTGTCCTAAATAGGCCTTATCATTCTTAATATGGCTAAACTCAAAATTTTCAGTTTTTACTTTCTACTTCTCTTTTAATTATAAATTCCATCTTTAAATCATTTTTTTCTTGTCTCTTTTTACTGTAAATGGACAAAAGAAGCCATGCAGTACCTTGAACTCTTTCTTGGATTTTTCTTCTGCCACATATTCTAGTTCATCACTCTTACATTCTTCCTTCCACAGAGTCCTAGGACATGGGCACAACTTCACAAGTTCTTTGCAACTGTATAATATGTATGGCCCTTACTCCACTTTCCCATGCTTTGTTCCTCAGTTCCATCTGAGGCCCCGTCAGATGATCTTTACTGTTCATGTTTCTACCAGCATTCTGATTATAACCATTTAAGTAATTTCTAAGAACTTTGCAGACTTTCTCTACGGTTCTTGTTAGCTCTCACCAGAATTGCCCTCAACACTCCATTTCTGACAATCTGTGCTTTTCTAGCCTTCTCTAAATTCTTCCAAGCTCTACCTTTTACCCAGTTCCAAAGTCACTTCCACATTTTCATAACTTTGTTATAGCAACAGCCCCACTTCTGGGTACCAATATTCTGTCTGAGTCTGTTTTATGCCATCTGACAATCTGTGCTTTTCTAGCCTTCTCTAAATTCTTCCAAGCTCTACCTTTTACCCAGTCCCAAAGTCACTTCCACATTTTCATAACTTTGTTATAGCAACAGCCCCACTTCTGGGTACCAATATTCTGTCTGAGTCTGTTTTATGCCGCTATAACAGAATGCATGAGACTGGTTAATATATGAAAAACAGAATTTTATTTTTTACAATTCTGGAGGATGGGAAGTCCAAAGTCAAGGAGCCCATGTCTGGTGAGGAAATTCTTGCTGCATAATCCCATGGTGGAAGACGGAAGGGCAAGAGAGCATGCTAGCATGTATGCAAGAAAAAAAAGGCCAAACTCACTTTTATAGCAAACCTCTCCCATGATAATGACATTAATACATTAATAGGTGAGTGCTCTGCTAATCACCTCTTAAAGGTCCCACCTCTCAACACTGTTGCATTGGGGATTAAGTTTCCAACACAGGAACTTTGGGGGACACAAGCATAGCAAGGTGTTTAAGAAAAAGAATAGAGAAATTTATTTGAGGACTATTAAAGGCAATTCTACTTGTGTTTTTCTAACACTCAAATTCTCTGGGGTTTGGGGGACACAAGCATAGCAAGGTGTTTAAGAAAAAGAATAGAGAAATTTATTTGAGGACTTTTAAAGGCAATTCTACTTGTGTTTTTCTAACACTCAAATTCTCTGGGGTTTTTTTTGTGGGTCACTAAAACACTCTATTTGACATGTAAAGATCTAGAAGTTTGTAAAAACATGATGAGATACTACCTCACAACTGTTAGAATGGCTATTATCAAAAAGACAAGAGATAGAGTTGGTGAAAATATGGAGAAAAGGAAACTCTTGCACGTTGTTGGTAGGAATGTAAATTAGTACAGCATTATGGAAAATAGTATGAAAGTTCCTCAAAAATTAAAAATAGAATTATCATATGATCCTGATATCCCTCTCCTGGGTATATATATCCAAAGGAAATAAAATCTGTATGTCAAAGAGGTATCTGTACTCCCATGTTTATTGCAGTACAGTAGTCGAGATATGGAATCAACCTAACTTTCTGCCAACAGATAAATGGGTAAAGAAATAGTGATATATATGTGTGTATACACACGCACAATGGAATACTATTCAGCCATAAAAAAGAAGGAAATCTTGTCATTTGTGGCAACATGGACAAACCTGGAGGACATTGTGTTAAGTGAAGTAAGCCAGGCACAGGAAGACAAATACCACATGGTCTCACTCATATGTGGAAACTAAAAAATTGATCCTGTAGAAGTAGAAAGTAGAATGGTAGTTACCAGGGGATGGGGGGATGGGATGGGGATTTGGGGGAAAGTTGGTCAGAAGATACAAAATTTCAGTTCAGGGATAAGTTCAAGATATCTATCACACAACATGGTGACTATAGTTAATAATAATATATCATACTCTTGGAAAAATGTTGAGAGTAAATTTTAAATATTTTTGCCACAAAAATGATAGATTTATGAGGTAATGCATATGCTAGCAAGCTAGATTTAGTCATTTCACAATGTATATATATATTTCAAAACATTGTATACAATAAATACATGTAATTTTATCTGAGAGTTTAAAAAAAGATTTAGAAGTTCATGTCTCTGGAACACATTTTCATGTCTGATATCCTTGCTATGAGGAAAATGGAGACAGATTGGTCAGGCTCCCTCACCTCATATCTGGCTGAGCATGGCTCAGCCTGTCTGTTGTAAATATGTTAATTGCATGTGTGTGCCCAGGTGTTCCTTGGCTATCTGACTCTAGTATAAAAGAAAATGGCTCTGATCCACTGGGGGGCTGAGCTCATGTCTGAATAAAGCATATCAACCTTGCCAGTGGCTCCCAGGATCTTTTTCCAATTACCTAGCTTGCAACCTGCATATGAGGGGTCTGTGACCCAGTCCAACACTTGCGCTCAAACGATAGTGCTCAGAGTTGCAGTGTCAGCATTATTAAGGACCTTGTTAAACATGCAGAATTTCAGGCTCTTGCTAGATTTACTGATATGAAATATGCATTTTAACAAGATCCTCAAGTGATTCACACGCTCATTGGAATTTAGAAAGCACTCTTCTGTGGAAATCCTCTGCTTTCCCTTATGACACAATGCCACAGATGATTACCGTAAAGCTTATCTAGTGTAGAAATAGCAGAGGTAAAAACTGGGCTGAAATCTGCTTCAGGAGTTTGCTTTAACTGCCTCCATTTTCCCTCTTGTTTAGTATTCCCAGCTATTGCGTGCATCAGAATCACCTGGACTTGTCAAACATAAGACTGTCGGTCCCGCTCTCATCATTTCTGATTCAGTAGTCAGGGGTGGGTATGAGAATTTTCATTTCTAGAATGTTTTCAGGTGTTCCTGATGCTAACGCAGTGCCTGGCATGGATTAAGTTCTGAGTATTATTCACCTGATTTCTTCTCCCACTGGATTTAATTACACAATTACACTGGATTTATTTAAAACAATTAAATGTTACCTGTTCTCACATTCATCTCCCTCTAGTTTTTATTCAATTCAACGCACTGAATTACATTCTAAACACCAGCAATGTATTACAACCTTTTTGACGATTTCCAGGTAAACCATATTTGTTGTGTTTGTATCTTGTATATGCTACCGTCTGTTCTCCCTTGGTTTTCTTTGCTGCTATTCATAATCAAACCATTCTACAACATTCAGTTCCACAATCTGTGCTAGCTCAGCACGCCTATCTATGTGGATTTTTTTAATTCATTCCACTATGCTAATAGTGCACCTTGTTCATTTTTGCTGAACTTGTAACATTGCATTTAAGTGATTAATTTATTTAATTATATTTATCTTTTCTGCCAGGATACTATTTATTCATAGCAAAGTCATCTCTCACTCATTTTTGCATCCTGAACACATGCCACACTACTCAGTCCACATTATGTGCTCCATGGACTGGCAGGCACAGCCTACATGACATCTCATTCTTTGAGTTTTTCTGTTGGCAACTCAAGGGCTGACATTCCCAGGTTGAGGTGTTAGTGAATCAGTGTAGGTGTGATTTTCAGTGGAGCTAGGATGAGATCATAGTCTTTAAAGAATTCTGTAGATGAATATAATATTGAACATCACATTCAAAAATTATATAACAGTGAAATAAAATCAATGGGACATTAAATATAAAATTTATTAATCTACCATGCAAAATATCTCTAAAATTTAGATATATCAGTAGAGTTGTTTTCTACATGCCTATTTTAAGTTTTAATTATGTACTTATCCACTACTGTCTTTTATTTTTATTTCTCTTTTATTTTATTTAATTAAAAAGGAAAAAATAATTTTTTTTCCAGCAGCTGGCTGGTACAGGGATCTGCACCAGCAGATCTTGGTGTTCTAACAGTGCACTCTAAACAACTGAACTAATCTGCCAGCCCTTTTATTTGAATTTCTGTGCATGAGACTTATATCATGCTATTGCAAAAAGATGAGGTTGCAGGTATTGAAGAAATTACAATATCTTTTTAAGAGTTGGAATAAAGCATGGACTGTTAACAGACTTGCGGAACTCTCCTAAATGTCCTAACTTAAAAGTCAATGTAAATTCTGTAACATAAGCATATGTATGACAGACTAAGAGCTTTACGCCATGCAGAAGTTATGATAGCTATAAAGTGTCTTAATAGAAACAGCAGTGAAATGGCATTAGACATTTTAGTTGTGGTCTAATTCAAGACCAGTTTTAAAGTTTTTTTTTTTGAAAGTTGGTAAAATGCCTAGGATTCTTGACTGAAATCAAGATAAAACATTTTTTGTTTTAGGAAGAAACGGTTCTACCTGTCCTTTATTCTTGTTGGGCAGGCGCAATCTCATATTTTAAATATGTATTTATCCAACCGATAATAACCTTGATTTTGTTTTATTGAGAAGCACTCTGAAATTTCAAACTAGTGGTTCTTCATACATGTTTCTCATTGAAGAAATAGTTATACGCCAACAAAACTATCTATAAACAATACTGTTTTCTCACTGATTATTTTTCTAAGTTGTATTTTATTCTTCATTGTTTTTTTCTAGAAGAGCTATAAAGGAAGTTCTGATTCTTTTTTTAAATATGGTAGGGAAAAAAATGTCCACAAATAAGCTGAAATAAAAGTTTGCCTAAGGAAGGCAGTAAGTGCAGCTCCAAATCCATGAATTACTGAATATTGTAGATCTTTTTAGCACCTGAATGTCTTTGAGATATTATCCTTCTTTGCTCTGCCACTGCCCAGAACTCTAAACTCTTCAAAACAGACCTATACAAGAATCAGCTAAAAGGGATATCTCCATTTGTATAGCATTGCTTATACAAGAAATGTAATGAGAAATATCTTATTTTGTCAAAACAGTGGTTCATTCATTTCAACAATCATTTATTCATTCTGTTAGAACCAAGTCTATCTGGTTGCTGAATTTGTTTAGAAACATTTAAAGTTATATTGCATTATGTTTGTTTTGTTGTGTAATTTAGAAGAAAACAAATAGTCACTCATAGACACAATCTCCTTTTCCAGTTCCAACCACATAAATATGACCCCAAAGACAGTCCATGGTATACACACAGATATGCTTTTAAGCACGCTCACCCATCCTAGTACATTGTCGGAGGCAGACAGAGAAGAATCAACTAGGACATTAGAAATCTAAGCATGAATGTATACGTGTTAATACCACTGCTGTAACCTTTATACCACAGGAGGCTGGGCCAACCTTTTCTGAGTCCCTTGGGTAATTTATGGACTATTTATAGTATAATTATTGGTCTCTTATTTGGCCATTTGCTTATGTCCTTCCTAGGAAATAAGGATAATTACTTTATCTGCAGAGTTAGTTTTCCTTTTAGTTAGGAAAAATAATTCTATAAACCAGTTTTTACCACAGCAGTTTATTTAAAAAAGCTATATATATATATATATATCTGCTACATGTCAGGCGCATACTAGGAACTGAGGATTTGAGAATGATTAACACTAGCTCCTTGCCAATGAGCTGAAGGTCAAGTGGGGTGAAGGAAGAGCACATAATCTCGGGTTTATTGATAAGTGTGTCTAGGGAGCTTTGGGAGCACATAGGAGGAGCACCCAACCACACTGCTAGGACAAAGCAACCTTTCCAAAGAAGGGAGGGACAGAAACAACACACTTGAGAAATTAAAAGCAGTTCTGTATTGCTGGTACCAACAGAGTATAAGGATAATTGTGACAGATGAGGGTCGAGAGGTTAACTAGAGTCTGATTCCAAGGACTTTGTGTGCCATGTAATGAATTTGGATTTTATCTTGAAGGATTTTAAAGATGGCAGAGACATGACCAGATTTTTTGTTACAGTTTTACTGAGGTATACTTGACATACAATAAACCAGATACATTTAAAATGCACACTGTTAAATGTTCTTACACACACACCCCTGTGAAGCCATTACAACAATCTAGATAGTTATTTGCATTGTAGGTAGATTGATCTAGCAGCAATATGGAAAAAGGACTGGACAAAGACATTCCCAAAGTCAGAGATAGCAAGTGGGAGGCTGTTCTCAGATAATGAGGACATCACTGGGGTAGTGTCATTGAGACTGGGCAGATGTTGGGATGGAAGATACTAAAGCAGAATCAATTTGACTGGCCAATGCCTTAAGAATTAGAAAGAGAATCAAGGGTGAACTCCTAAGTTCATGTATAAGTCAACTGAGAGAATGGTATCATTTATCTGGGATGGGGAATGTAGAAGGAAGAGAGGGTGATGAGTTCAGCTCTGGACACATGTTTTGGGAGTTTGAGCTGGAGTCATGGCGTATCAGCATGGAAGGAGGAGGCTGAAATGTTTCAGCAAATATATTGAGTAAAAAGGGAAGAGAAAAGACACTAAAAAGGAGTGGGGTGAGAGGTTGGTGGACAGTAAAAATGAAGTAAAGTAAAGCAAATATAATGGATTTAATGTACAGAAATGTCATGGTATTTGCACTTATGCCAGTAACTTCTCTTGATCTCTGATGCAGTGCGATTTTGTTAATTCCATCTCCTGTGCAATTGTCCTCTGTTCTCTTGTCCTTTTGTGGTGATTCATTTGACAAGTTAGCCTTGTCTCTGATAGGTAGGTGTCCCAGGGATGCCGATAAAAGCAAAACCCTAATTCATTATTAAATATTAAAATTATCTGATTTTAGTTTTTAAGGCTCTAATGTTAATGCAGAAGAACTGATTTTTATCAATTTTACATTTTCTCTCATTTCTCACTATAGGTGGCTATTTGCTTTGTCTTCTACATAAGGGTGTCCCATTTGTTTGACATAGCCCATTTTAATTTTAATTAAAATTTTACTTTTAAAAAGGGAAGAGCTGTTGAAATTTTAGTTTCTGAGGGCAGCTTCTCTTTGTTTTAGGCAAATCCTATTCTTTCATTAAACATTTCCCAAAACATTTCTAACAATTTCTAGTGTGTTTTAACTCATGATACGTTTGCTGGGAAAGTCACTTTTTCTTTGTCAACTTCTTGTCTTGGGTTTTAGAGAGATGGGGTTGTGTGAGTAGTTCATTATCCTCATAAATTAATGTTAACTGTGTCTGACTATAAAGGCACACAATTGTGTGCCATGTTAATGAATTTGGTCTTTCTCTTGAAGGATTTTAAGTAATTTACTTTTTAGATAGATTGATCAAGCAACAATATATACCTTTACTTATTTTCATCTCAGAATGAGGAACTTGGCTATGGGATGTCATTACTTAGTAGGGCTTCTTTGGGTGACTCACTGTGTGCTTCTATATAGGTTTCCTATATGACACCATTTGAGGAATTTCTTTTTTCCTTCTACAAAAGACCAACTTGCTCCAAAGTATTTCTGTCACCAGCCTGTGTTAATTTTATTATACTGTGTGCTTCTATATAGGTTTCCTATATGACACCATTTGAGGAATTTCTTTTTTCCTTCTGCAAAAGACCAACTTGCTCCAAAGTATTTCTGTCACCAGCCTGTGTTAATTTTATTACGTTATGGCTCATAATTAATGCCTTTAACTAGGTGATGCAACATAGTACAGTAATGCCTACCCATATTAGGCATTAAATAAAGGCTTACTGAATGAATGAATGATACACTGCTATCCCTGCATACTCTAGGACAGCAGTTACATAAATGGTTCCCCTAAAGGACTAAGGCTTTTCTTTTATACTGTAAAGTGTTATTAAATCTGGCCCAAACTAGAAATAGGTACAAATCTTATCACTGGCACAATTCCTGAAATTGTATAAGTAAATTATAGTAATATTTAGCACTCAAAAATTAAAATGTGTATTATTTTCTTGAAAAATGTGTTGCAACTCAAACTCTTTTACTGGTACATGGTTACATTAGTATGTTTTTCTTTTTTTACTCTTGTTTTTAATAGCTTTTGTACTTTCTAGGTCACTATCTGTAACCTTAGCAAACTACTTTGGAAAATGACATTTCCACCTTTTGTCCTCCCAAATCGATGGTACTGAATTTTAAATTAGGGATTATACATCTGCAAAAGGAGTTATGCCAAATATGAATACTTAAGTTGAAAAAACTCTTTCAAAAAGGAATGGTTTTCATATGGTAATCAGTCCAGTTCTAAACAATCAAAAGGCAATGGTTATGCTTGTAATTGGCTGATTTCATGAATATTTATGACTAGTCATTATATTCATTTACTATTTTGTTCTCTAGGTGATCTAAAATAACATTTACCATGTCCCTCTGGTAAAATAAGTTACATTGTAAAACAAGGACAACTTGGTATTCAGAATAGAAACTCAGTGAGTGACATCTGGTTCCTATTTTCCAAGTTTACTGTAATTCCTTTTCCTCTAAATGAAGACCATATAACAACCTTTGCTGTTAAATCAAGGCTTAGCTCTACTTTCTTTTCTTATCTCTTGCAAATGCTTCTCATTACAATCTCGTATGAAGTCAGGCGTGTTTTAACATAATCTTTCTTTTTTCTTTGAGAAAGATAGACAGAAAATGCAGTTAAACAAGACTGAGAGTGGCTACATATCTGGTGAATCTCCCTTCACTTCTCTCTAACTCCATCATAGGAGGTCATTTAAAGCATACTGGGAAGAAATCCAGATTTGAACAGAAATTAAGGTGACTTACTCTACCTCATTTCAAGGTAAAAGAGAATATTTTTGAAATTGCAGAAGCAAAAGGCTCAAACATTAAAATCATGAATTATAAAGATTAGTTAAGTTTACCTCAATTATGTAACTTTGGTTTAGTTTCAAAGTAAAGAAAAATATGCTCATATCATTGGCAGTCTAAGGTTTGTTGTATATAGCAAAATATTAACAAAAGAAGGTTGGGTAAAAGATTATAGGGAGGGAAGGCTTTTCTTCTACCCTCTGAGGGTATGATAATTGAGTCTATGAAATAAACTGACAGCAGGCAGATTAGCAAGAGAAAAGCTATGCGAGTTAATTATGTGCAGGGGGACATCACAGGAAAGAAAACTGAATACCTGGAAAACCCAGTAAGATCTAGAAACTTATATACCCACTTCATAGGGGAGAGGAGATATAGGCAACTTAGGGAAGACTAAATGGTTTTTGGGAAAGATGAATGAGCCCTCAGAAGAATGGGTGATACCCTGTTACAGAGTCTATCTAAGCATGGTGTTGACCTCCTGTCTCCTCTCCTGCGATGCTAGTCAAACTTCACTGGCCCATTAACTCTCAGGGATGGGATTTATGACAACTGATTTCCTTTTGGACGATCTGTCTTCGGGCAGATAAGGGGATTTCAGAGAAAGCCCTTCCCTGTACTAGTTGTTCCCCAAGTGTCCTCAGTTTTAAGTAATCAGTATACAAAAGTGGCATATTTTGGGGTGCCATTTCTTGAACTCCTTCAAGATGTGGTAAGTATAAACCTCAATATTTGTGCGTGTGTGTTGCACTGCTTGTACATGTATAACAATTTTTCAATTTTGTGTGCATGTGCATTTATGTCTGTGATTTTTTTTCCTCTAGTCTAGTTGTTTACAACCCTTTCAAAAATAAATGAAAAATAGAATTTCATTTTGTAGTAGTAGTACTTTTAATATCCATTAACTGAGAAAATATATAATAATAAAAAACTTGTAACATTTATATAGTGCCAACCAAATAGAAGACACATACTAAGCATGTGAATTACCTTAAGCCGTTCAATCCTCACCTCAATGCTATCATTATGTGCTTTTTTCATACAAGAATACCGAGGTAGAGAGGTTTGTAACGTGTCCAAAGCCATTCAGTTTTAAGTGATGGAGCTGGAATTCAAATCCAGGGTGATTCAAACAATTTCTATACCTCTACACCAGACTATGTGACTGTGAATTTAATAGCATTTAAAAATTATATTTTACTTATTCCTAAGGTATTTACATATGTTTTAAGAGTAGTACATACAAGGAGTCTTCAACAAGTTCATGTAAGGATTTGTTTTATCTTTTAATTCAATTCTTCCACAAACTTTTTGAAGTACTCTTGTATATGTGAGAAATGATTTATTTGGTCCATTTGCTGACAATATTTAATGGGCTTATGTTTTACTGTGTCCTTGTCTTATGTTTCAACTCATGCTGGCTGAACCTGAATGGAATCTGCCACGGGGTCAAATATTTTTTAACCCTGTGTTAAATGCTTATTTAATACACTTGAGTATAAATTGTCATTTGGCTGGAAATCTTCATGTCCAGAGAGCATAGTCTTCTTTTTTTTTTTTTGTCTTTTTCCGTGTCCGGCAACGGATCGCAACCCTCAGTGTTGCCCTCGTACCGGACCGGGGACCGGCAACGGGATCGCAAGCCTCGGTGTTGCTCCCGCGCCTCGCTCAGCCAGTGAGCGGGAACCGGTCTGTATGTGGGATCCGAACCCTCGGGCGGGAGCGCCGCCGTGCTTCCCAAGTGGTGCACTATCCAGTGCGCCACCGGGCCGGCCCCCAGAGAGCATAGACTTTCTAGTCTCAGTACAATCATGAAATGTGTGAATTTTTCTTCATCATTCTCTCAGGTTTGCTACTTTTCCTCTTTAGTGCTTCCTCCATGGGCAAGGATTAACTTTGTTTAATCAGACTCTTAAAATTGTAACTTCATCTATAATTATTTCCAAATGAAAGTAAATATTAGTTTTCACCATGGAGATTTTCATTTCACCAGAAAAAGCTAAAAGAATATAGTTTTTATTTATTTTTTAATTTTATTTTATCAGTACACAATGTAGTTGATTTTCATGTCCCTTTACCGATTCCTCCCTCCCCCTCCCTCTCCCGCCTCCCACCATCAACCTCATATCTGTTCACTTGTCTTAACAAGTTCAAGGCATTGTGGTTGTTGTGTCTTCTTCCCTGCCCCCTGCTCCCATTTGTTTGTGTATTTATTTATATATTTTTAGCTCCCACAAATAAGTGAGAACATGTGATATTTCTCTTTCTGTGCCTGACTTGTTTCACTTAATATAATTCTCTCTAGGTCCATCCATGTTGCTGCAAATGGCAGTATTTCATTCTTTTTTATAGCAGAGTAGTATTCCATTGTGTAGATATACCACATTTCCCATGTCCACTCACCTGATGATGGACATTTGGGCAGGTTCCAACTCTTGGCTATTGTAAATAGTGCTGCGATGAACATTGGGGAACAGGGATATAGCTTTTAGACAGGATATCCATGTGAGGGAACACTTTTCTTTGAACTAACTTTCCTCCCTCCCTCCATCCCCCTTCTTCGCTTTCTCCCTTGCCCTTTTTCTCTTTCTTCTCCCTTCCTTTTGACCTCCCTTTCTCTGCCCCTTTATTCCTTTCCCTACAAACAAATGGAATCTCTCCATCTCCTTGACATCATACCATGTCGACCATGATCCACTCTGACACCAGGAAAGGCCGAATCTACCCTAGACTAACTTAATCTGTAATCTGACCTGGTGGACCAATCTATCATGAAGTCTCCTAAGACTCTAAGGTAAGAAGGGCACCTTCTCACTCCATTCACCGTTCAGCTAAGCAACCAGAATATGCTCTGCAACTCTAATAGGCAGACATCTTCTGGATTTTGACAATGTGTCAAGTGATAAGTACTAAGGCTACAGGCAGATGAGATTTTGGCTGGAGAAGGTGATATATAAGACATCTTGACTGTCTTCTTGGTCTAGAAGAATACTAAGTAGGCTCTGAGATGATTAATGATGATGTGTAAAATAAAGTCTGCTGCTAAGTGCAAAATAAAACCAAGTGTGAATGCTAAATTGCTTGCTTTAAAATAAAATAGTAATTGAGGCTACACTAATATTTTAAATGTCTAGAAAAATGTATATCAAGTTAAGTTAATGGAAAAATTTTCACCAAGCAAACGCTAACATTCAGTTACATACTTTGAACAGATGAAAAACCTGACTGATCTTGACAAAATATCATATTGCAGTTGCAGGGGTTTGAGCATTTTAAATAATTCATATAGATCAGTAAATTATTCCTGGCAAAGTTGTACTATTTTAGAAATGATAACCTCAAATAGAAAAAGGACAGTATATTTTCAAGTTAACATTTAATTGTTACAAATAATTTTACAATGCAAATGAAGGAGCAAATAAATACAAGTCTGGAAAATCAATTTTCAGCAAAAAAACATGTCCTAGTAACCTTTCTATTTCACATATATACCACTTGCTTTTAAATAAGTAATTTGTATATATTGTACATATATATATATATATATATATATATATATGTAAATGGAAAGACTAAAATTGCTCTTAAAACAAGTATATGGGGCCGGCCCGTGGCTCACTCGGGAGAGTGTGGTGCTGATAACACCAAGGCCCCGGGTTCGGATCCCACATAGGGATGGCCGGTTCGCTCACTGGGTGAGCGTGGTGCTGACTAACACCAAGTCAAGGGTTAAGATCCCCTTACCGGTCATCTTTTTTTAAGAAAAAAAAAACAAGTATATGATTTTTAATACTATGTGTCAACTTGTCAGGGATACAGTGTCCAGATATTTGGTCAAACATTACTCTGGATGTTTCTTTAAGGGTTTGTTTTGTGGATGGAATTAACATTCAAGTGGATGGACTTTAAGTAAAGCAGATAGCCTTTCATAGTGTGGGTGCGTCTCACCCAATCATTTGAAGGACTGAATAGAACAAAGACTAATCTGCCCTGAACGAGAAGGAATTCTGCCAAAAGATGATCTTTGGATTTAAACTTTAATATTGGCTCTCCCTCAGTCTCTACCCTGCAGATTTTGGACTTGCCTACCTCCATAATTGTATAAGCCAATGAAAAAACTCTATGTATAGTCATACACTGCAAAATGACGTTTCAGTTGACTGACTATGTATAGGGAAGTGGTTAATGGAACTGAAAAATTCCTATCACTTAGCGATGTCGTGGCCATTGTAATGTTGCATTACAAGTTTGTGGTGATACTGCTGTAAACAAACTACTGCAAAATATGTTGAGGAATAGCTACCCACTCAAAGTCTGCTCAGACCTTTAAGATAGAAGGCCAAGCATTTGACACATTAGGTCTGATCTCAAGTGAAAGGACTGTGTCTACTTTATAACTCTTGCATTTTAAAATTATTCCTGCTCTTCCCCATAGCAAAATAATAGTTAATAACAGTTATCTAACATTTACCGAGTGCTTACTAAGTGCCAGGTATAATTTCTACCTGTAACTAAAAATTTCATAACTTTGTCAGGGTGGTATATTCTAATCCCCATTTAACAAAAGAGGAAAGTGAGGCACAGAGAGACTTAGTAACACAATTAGAGGGCTCACGCTCACATAACTAGTGGCCAATGGCCACTATAGGAAAATCCATTGCTGTTTCATAATACACTTTTGCATAATGATGAAATCTCTTAATGACACATTTCTCAGAACATATCCATGTTATCAAGCAACGCATGACTGTCTATATATCTTATTAGTTCTGTTTCTCTGGAGAACCCTGACTAAGACTAAGTGAGATTTCTATTCTTCTCTTATGTATCTGCCTTACTAAGGTACTTTTCTTAATTCCAAAGTGACTGCTCATATAAGATTATGGTTCATGGTTTTATCATATTGTGTTTTTTTTGTGTCAGGTTTTTTTTTTTTAACTTAATAACATAATAAATGTTTACTTCCTCAGCAATTTAGTTTACAGCCTATAGGTGGCTTTAGATTTTTAGTAATAGTTAACATATAGCTTTCCTCCAAAGGAAATGTTTATTTTTACATATTTTCATTTATTTTTGTTTTTGAAAGTGGGGAAAACAACAATTTGATTATAGTATAGAATACACAGTCAATTGTTCTGCTAAAAGTTTTGTTAACAAAAAGCATATAAAAGCACAATAGTTTAGGTTGCTTGCAGGATTCTTCAAAATCTTATATGAAAATATAAATATGCAATGCCTTTCTAAGATGCTTCACTACCTTCCCAGTGTGAATCCCTTGGTCATTGGTATTCCCTCACTTTGTAACTCACTGTTTTGTATAGAGCTCTCAAGCCCCCAATAGGTCCTCAGAGTAGTGATACTTATTGTTCCCTTTTGTCTGAGTGGAGATGCACAACAGGGTCACAGCTGCATCTGAAAGGGATTATAATGCATATATATCTTCAAAAAGTTCTCTTTTGCTCACTGTAGCACTTTCCTTTCTATAGTTTCCTTTTTTTGTTAACTCTATACTAAATTTTTCTATGAAGAACCCTCTATTTCAAATCCAGGGGATTTACCTGGAAATCAATCCAATAAATAGTGTTTGGTGGCAATATTTGTAGGTCAGAAAAAAATTGCTTAATTTTCTTTTGGAAATGTGTAAAATAAAATCTCTATTCTTTGATTGTGATATCTACTGCAGAAACACATCTACTGAATGAAAATTGTTATTTTTTTTTTTTTGGTGTAATTTTAGATTTGTAAAATAAGAGTAAGTTCTTAGTAATACCTAGAATTCTTGGACCTTATTAAAATAATTTAGCTTTAAAAATCACTACACAAAAGTATAGTCATTCTTTTTACAATACAAGATGATCAAATTTCTCAAAAATCAAAGCTTGCTATCTTTCTTTGTAATTAAATTAACAATAAAGAAGTTTCTGTTGAAACAGTCATTCAACATGCTGATAATACTGATTTGATCATCACATATTATACAAAAATACTGATAGTCAATTTTATACCTCATAAACATGTATAATCACTTATGTTTCAAAAGTTAAACAAAAAAATTTTTGTTACTTTTAAGGTTAACTTTCAAGGATTCCTAGAAATTTGTGTTTCATGGTTCCTTGATAACTCAATTCTGCTCAACTCAACCAGAGCCAGAGATTTTACATTGGACTAGTCGTGCAAACTGACCCTGAAGGTGACATTGGCAGTAACTGCAGTGACAAAACTGCTTGGCCTTGGGAAAGGGTGAGGCCGCACTGGAATTGTAAGGAACCCTAAAAGCTTAATTTACAGACCAAGTTACACTAAACTGACATGAGTAACAAAATAATTTATAATTGTATATTTTTTGTTCCTTTTTAACTCTTTATTCACTATGGGGAAGTAGTGTTTTTGAACTTTAAGGAGCTGACTGTAAGTGCAGTAGTCAAGACAGGGTTGTCCATAGCCTTCTTCGTTGCCTTGAGTGGGTGGGATATATGGGGAACCTTTTTGGTGTGCTACCCTGAACCTTGTTTTACCAGCTATCCTGTATTATGATTGGTTCTATAGGCAAACAGGTTATGGAAATTCAGGGTTATTACTAGAGTTCTGTGGTTTATTCACCTTGAAACTAACACAATTTATGTCTAGGATTTGACATATAGAAGTTCTTGTTTAGGCCTTATGAAGATAAATTCATGGTGGTTTCTAATTCCTATGAAGATTTGAATTCAGGGAACTTTAGGTGGAATGACAGTCATTGTAGAGCCACATTCTGCTGGGGACCACCAGGAATAGGAAGAAAACAGAGGAAGATTTTCTTTGGACCCTATGAGAAGGAGGTGGCATTTCCTCTAGAGGCATTTTAATGACTTACTTTTGGGAGGAATCCTAACTCTGTGACTAGTTCTGTGACCTTGAGCAAATGTTATAACTTCTCTGTGCCTCAATTTCATATCAACAACAAGGGCATAATATTAGTATCCACCTCATATAGCTGTTTGCAGATTATGTGAGTGACTTTGTAACTCACAAAGCAAAGCAATAAGATAACTTAAACAACTCTTTGGCATTTTTATAGCTGCATTAGAAGGTTTGACAGGACCACGAGCAGTCCTGCAGTGGCATTGCTGAGAGAAAGCAAACTTGAGCAGCGTAAGTGCATATTTCCTCACTAATTAAGTGAGAATTAAAAGCTACAAATGAGATGTGTGCTAATTTTATTTTTTCTATAATTGAAAACTTAGTTTCAGGAGCTCTGAAACTTCATGGCAAATCAGTCATTTGTAGTTTAAAGTTTTGTATTGTTTAATTACTCATTCAACTCAGGATTTTTACTGAATCTATTCTAAATTCACATTTTCTCTCAAGGCTGTCCTCCCCTCTCACGTATTCTCTTCCTCCCCAGGATGGCCTCCGGGTGCAGGAGTAAGACAGGACAATGACAGAAGTATCTGGTCTTCACTGGCCTAAGCTGAGGGTGACACACATCTTTCTCTGTATTAATCCCTGTCCCCACAGCTCTTGTCCTTCTCTGGCGATGTATCTTGTGGCTTGTGCTCTGAGACTAATTGTATATGGTGGTTGTTCCTGGGGAACATCTTCTCTGTTGGTAAGACTTCAGTGCTCGCAGAAACAGCTTTGCATTGGATGCTCAGCCATATTGTCTACCCATTCCCAGTCTTAGCCTCAACTTACCTGCTCTGGGATCCTTTCATCTTACACCAGAGCAGCTGCCTGGTGGCCTCACAAGTACCTTTGTTGCTACTGCCATTGGTACTCCACTGTAACTGCATAATTTTTGTCCTAGAGTGCACAGCACCTTTTTCTTTAGAGTTCTAGGACACATATGTCTTCTGTTCTCTGGATCCTTAAAGTTTTTTGAGGGCACAGAAACTCCTTCAAAAATACTCACCTCTTTTCTTTTGCAATAATTTAAAAAATATTTTTATGGTAAATTTATTTTATTTTATTTTATCTTTCTCTTTAGGCTCTTCCACAGTCCATGGAAAAATTATTTTTATATCATTTGAGGTGGAAAACCTTCCTTGTTTTACTTCTTACCTTTCTTTATTCTGTGGCCGGTATTTATAAACTTTATGTTCTAGACTAGAGGTTGGGTAAACTATAGTCTGTGGGCCAAATCTGGCCTACTGCCTGTCTTTGTAAAGTTTTATTGGAACATAGCTGTGCTCATTCATTTGTGTATTATTTATGGCTACTTCTGTGCTATAGTGGTAGAGTTGAGTAGTTTTTAGAGACTCTGTGGCCCACAAAGCATAGAATATTAACTATCTGGCACTTTACAGAAATAATTTGTTGACTCTTAGTCTAGACCTCCAGGGTCTGATCTCATCTTCCAAGCCAAGAGATTTTGAAATTCATAACAAATCCATTAATTTCTTAAGTGCCTTACCCTTGCAAAACAAAACAAAACAAAACAAAAAAACCCCTCAAAACCCACCTTGTTTTCAGACTATTGTACCTGCTGTGAGTTATAAAGATTCTTGTAGAACTTGAGTTGACTTCTGTGTTCTAGACTGTTCAGATTGCCTCTTGAGACAATGTGAACCCTCAAAACCCACCTTGTTTTCAGACTGTTGTACCTGCTTTGAGTTATAAAGATTTTTGTAGAACTTGAGTTGACTTCTGTGTTCTAGACTGTTCAGATTGCCTCTTGAGACAATGTGTGCCACAAACCCAATGGATGGAGAACCAGAGAACATTAAGAATATTTCTCAGAAAGAGGAACTCAATTTAAAATGTCAAAATAGTGCCTCGCCATCACTCATTTACTCATTTGCAGATTGATTTGGTTATCAGCCAGTCATTAAAATTTATTTAGCACTACATGCCAGGTGCTGTGCTGGGTGCTAGGGATACAAACACTAATAAAACATATAAAATATTTACTGATCTTGAGCATAACAAAGACTATTATAATGGGATTATATCTATATATGTAATTATATCCATATATGTAATTTTATATATATATTGTGTGAATCATTTGCTGCTTTTTCCCTCCATTCATCTTCATGGTCCTACCAGACAACTGGGCTCTTTGTAATTGCATCAGGTACACTTTCAGAGTAGAAAGCCATCCAGTGTAAAGTCAATACTGTGGTTGCTTTTCTGTAAAAGTGAAAGTTCATTGAAAAGATATTAGGAGTCCTGGTACAGGCAATATCCCTGATGACCATAAATGCAAAAATTCTCAACAAAATACTAGCAAACCAAATCCGGTGGCACATTTAAAAGATCATACACAATGACCAAGTGGGATTTATTCTGGGGTGCAAGGATGGTTCAGCATACAAATTCAATTAATGTGATATACCACATTAATGGAATAAAGGATAAAAATTACGTGATTCTTTTGATAGATGCAGAAAAAAAATTTGACAAAATTCAACACATTTTTATGATGAAAATTATTAACAAACTAGGTATAGGAATTTGCATCAACATGATAAAGGCCATCTATCAAAAGATCACAGCTAACATCATACTCAGTGTTGAAAAATTTTCTCTAAGATCAGGAACAAGGCAAGGATGCCCACTCTTGTCACTTCAATTGAACGTAATACTAGATATCCTAGCCAGAAAAATTAGGCGAGAAAAAGAAATAAAAGGCATTCAAATCAGAAAGGATAAAGTACAGTAATCTCCTTCTCCAGATGGTATGATCTTATAGTAGGAAACCCTAAAGATTCCACCAAAAAGCTTTTAGAACTAATAAATGAATTCAGCACAATTGTAGGATACAAAAATCAACATATAAAAACAATTGCATTTCTATACATTAACAATGTTCTATTGGAAAGTGAAATTAAGAAAATCCTATTTATAATAGCACCAGACAGAATAAAACTCAGATAAACTTAAGCAAGGAGGTGAAAGACTTGTACACTAAAAACTGTAAAACACTGATGAAGGAGATTAAAGAAGACAGAAGTAACTGGAAAGATATCCTGTGTTTATGGACTGGAAGAATTAATATTTTTGGAAGCCACACTGAATGGCCTGGAGGCATAAAGCCAAGGATTTTTGTCTTTGCTTTCCAGGAATAAAGATACTAGGGACCCTCAGCTGAACCTATCTGATGGAAAAATCAAAAACCCAGAAACTTTCATTGAGCATTATCTATAAAGAGTGCTGTTTTGACTACTGTTCAACTTGAAAAAGCTTTGCCCATCAGCTGAACCTATCTGATGGAAAAATCAAAAACCCAGAAACTTTCGTTGAGCATTATCTATAAAGAGTGCTGTTTTGACTACTGTTCAACTTGAAAAAGCTTTGCCCATGACAATGAAGGTGATCGTGGATGCTGTGCTAGCGGTAAAAAAAGAACAGAAGAAAAGATACCTTTTGTTTTTCAACTATTTTAAAGGTTAAGAGTATTTAGAAAGTGCCTTCTGGTCAATATGGTGGAGTACACAGTCCCCAGTGCCATTCTCTCCCACAAGTCAACCAATTTACAACTATTAAAAAGCAATGACAGCCAAACTGGGGCCGCTACAGCTCAGTGGAAGAGGAGGAGAGACTTGTGGAATTCATGAAGGCAGGAGAAGACATCATGAGAGAAAGAAAGGATTGCTCCCACCATTTCAAGCCCTGGCCACTTCAAGGCTGGAGCTGGTGAGCACATGGAGCGAGAGCTGGCAAAAGCTGCATCTGTGACTTTTGTATGAAGTTGCTTGGAGGTGGAAGGGAGAAAAGGGTCTTGGTGGCCCCCACGCCAGCAAGACCACTAATGGGGTTCCCATGGACACACATAGGAGTGAGGAGCCACTCAGGGGCCAGTGAGTCATTTCAAGGGACCAGTGCATGGCCCGTCCCATGGGAAGTGTTTGGGGTGCGGGTGGTGGGGAAGATGGGCCCACTAGGCAGACATTGGGGCACAGCATGGACAGCTGGTCTACCCTCCAATCAGTGTAGGAGTACTCAGTGGAGACTGGTCAGGAATATAGAACTGCAGGGGGTGCAATTTGCTGAAATAACTCAGGCCTAGAACAGAGTTTCCACACAACCCAGGTGTACTGGACCTCACAAGACCCAGATGTGCTTACAAGGTCCACAATTAAATCCTGAGCTGCACAAAAAGCCTTACCCAGAGAATCAGCAACAAAGCAGCAATTTAGCTTAACCACAGCTATTCAGGTGCTGGTCCCCACAGGAAGTTCTCCCATTTTAGAAGTAAGCAAAGGACAGCAAATTACTTCCAGTGCAGAGTTTAAGTGGTGGGAACAGCAAATAATCCAACACAGAACTGAAAGAAAAAACACCACAGAATAGAGACAAAGTTTGATATTAACCAGTAAAGGTATAACACCACTAAAGAACACCTATAAATCCTAGAAGGACCAGAAGCCCCCTGGACTCCCAAGCCAGGGAGGGGTGGGGTGGTGGGTTTGGGCCTCAGGCATGCCCCACTGGTGATTGCAACTACCAGGCTGCCACTGGAAATGTCCTGGGCTCCCAAGCTGGGGTGTTGTGGAGCTGAGGGCCTCAGCCACACCCTCCTGACATCTGCATCCAGCCCAGCAATGATTGAGCTGCCACTGGAAGACCCATGGTCTTCCCTGACAGAATGAGAGGGGTGCCATGGGCCTCGACCATGTCCCCTAGTTTTCCTCTTACTCCCACCCTATTTCCTTCCCACTACCTCTGTTTCCCTCATCCCCAATAGCTCCACAACAGCATCTTAGAATGTAAAAAAATGATATTAATACATTTAAAAAATTTATATTAAAATGTTTGTACCACCCAAAGCCACCCACAGATTCAATGCAATCTTTATCAAAACTTCAATGTTACTTTTCACAGAAATAGAAAAAAAATACTAAAACTCATATGGTACCACAAAAGACTGAAGAGCTAAAGCAACCTTGATATAGAGAAAATAATGGGCAAAGGATAATCTCTTCAGCAAATGGTGTTGGGAAACCTGTTCAGTACAACCAAAATCAACACAAAATGGATTAAAGTCCTAAACATAAGACCTACCTAACACTGTACAACTCCTAGAAGAAAACAGTGGGGAAAAGAAATTGGTCTTGGCAATGATTTCTTAGATATGACACCAAAAGCACAAGCAACAAAAGCCAAAATAGACAGTGGGAATTCATCAAACTAAAAAGCTTCTAAACAGCAAAGGAGACAAAACAGAAAAGGGAATCTATGGAATGGGAGAAAATATTTGCAAGTCATGTATGAGGGTACTTAAAAAAGTTCATGGGAAGACTCATGTTATCTTTTAATTCTATTTTTCCACAGATGTTTTGAAGTACCCTCATCTTGGATAAGGGGCAATATCCAAAATATAAGAAACCCCTACAACTCCTTAGCCAAAAAATATCCAAACCAAACCAAAACAAGAAAACCTGGTTAAAAAATGGGCAAAGGACCTGAATAAACATTTACTCAAAGAAGGCATACACATAACCAACAGGTATATGAAAGATCCTTGACATCGATTATCAGGGAAATTATAATCAAAACTACAATGAGATATGACCTTATACATGTGCTAGAATGGCTAATACAAAAAACCAAACCAAATAAAGCAAAAGGTAAGTGTTGGCGAGGATGTGGAGAAATTGGAACCCATGTGCAATGTTGCTGGGAATACAAAATGGTGCAGTTGCAATGAAAAATAGTATGGAGGTTCCTCAAAAAAATATAGAACTATCATATGATCAAGCAATACCACTTCTGGGTATATATCCACTTGAAATTAGTGTCTCAGAGATATCTGCTCTCCTATGTTTATTTCAGCACTATTTACAATAGCCAATAGGGAAACAATCTAAGTGTTCATTGACAGGTTGAACAGATTTAAAAAATGCAATAAGTACATATAATGGAATATTACTCAGCCTTATAAAATAAGGAAATCCTTCCATAAGTGGCAATATGGGTTAATCTGGAGGGCATTATTCTAAGTAAAATAAGCCAGTCTCAGAATGACAAATACTACATGATTTCACTTAAATGAGGTATCTAAAGTAGTCAAACTCACAGAAACAGAGGTTAGAATGTTTGTTGCCAGGGGCTTGGGGAGAGATAAATGCAGAGTTGCCATTCAATGGGTATTAAGCTTCAGTTATGCAAGATGCATAAGTTTTAGAACGTTGTGCCTATAGTTAACCATACTGTATTGTGTACTTTAAAAGTGTGTTAAGCAGTTAGATCTCATGTTAAGTGTTCCTGCCACAATTAAAAAAAAAATAGGGGTCTTGGAAGGGAGGAGAAAGAATGGAGCATCTTCAAATGTAGAGAAGAAAAATAGGGTTCAAAATGAAAGTGAGTACATCTATAGCTGTGAGCTCTGGAATCATAGGGGACCTGAGAACCACCTACGATAGTGTTTTAGAATGACGGCAGAACTGTAAAGCAGTTAGCTGTGTGGCTTTTCTGGAGGGGAAACTGTAGGTATTGGTTTCCCAAATGCAATGGATTTCCGTCGTCTCTGAACATGGGGAAGAAAAGCTACCTCAAGGAACTGTTAATAGCCAGGAAAATGAGGATATCAATGAAGCCCATGATATAATGGTGATTAAATCTTTTCCCCTTTCAGCACTGCATAAACTCTAGGATTTTGATGTGATTGTAGAGGTACAAGGCTGTAATTGTGTGAGATTGAATTTTCTGATATCCTGATTGTACGGGGGCTAGAATTCAAGTTTAATTTAGTTGAATGAGAAGACCGAAATGAATATTTTTGAAACATCTAATCTTGTAGTCTAAGATTTATACTCAGTAGGAAAAAAAAAAAAGAAATTCAATACCCTAATGATAACTCTTATTGAACACCTGTTATGTATTTGACACATTTTATGAAATGAGGTTGGTTAAGATAAAAAATGTTATGGGCTTTTCTAGTGCCATACAGCAAAGAAGTGCTAGGGTTGAGATTTTTAATGCATGTTGAGTATTTGTAAAATCAGATCATGTTCTCCCATAACCTCTTGACACTTATGGGAACCAGGGTGACTAGGTAGCTAGAGAAGCTTCTACGAGGGACAATTATAGAATTGTTGCTACCGTGGATAACAGAAGATTAAATGTTAAATTAGGCAATTGTTTCTTCCTGGAGAGTTTCATTCTTTCTTCTGTCTTTAAATTTAATATCTTTTATGGAGGAGGGCAAACAGAGGAAGAAACTGAGGAAAGAAAATAACTTCTCATCAGGATACCTGATGAGTTTGGGTTAGAGCCCCAAATCTGCAAGTAGAACAAATGAGAGAAAGCAATAACCTATGAGTACATTGCTGGCTGAATGATATGGCCTAGAGAAGTGGTTCATAATCAGATCTACTAAGCCATGGCTGGGTTTGTGCAGTTCTGACCTATATTAATAAAGAATTTCATGGATTACTGTATTTAAACATAGTATTATAAATGTACATAGTAAAAGAGTGCTTTTGAAATAGCTCCAGTTAAGCATGTACCAGCAGAGCTAATGGAAGCAGAATTTGTTTGAGGGCAATATTGCCAAGAGCCTTTTGGATGCCATATTTGGCAATTCATCACTTTTTTAAAAATGAGTGTTTTCCTAGAAAAAAATAATAATTGAAGAATCTGTGTACTTCATCATACAATATGGCAATTCTTCAGCTATTTTCATGGATTAGACTGTTAGTTGTCAAGCCAAAAAATGACTATATTTCTCACGAGTCCTCATACACTCAATTCTAATCTGAAGTGCTAGATTTTTGTAGTGTACTTTGTCATAAGTTTCTGGTACTGAACATGGGTTAATCTTCCCAGTGTCAGAAGATAGAGATGGTTAAAAAAGTAAGATTTTAAATATATGAGTGGTTAAATTTTTAGCCTTTCTTTTAAGGTGACTATTTCAGAATAAAAAATAGGTTTATGGAGAAATTGATGTCTATATTCAGATTCAAACTAAAATTTGACCAATTGTATGCCAACATTGTTCTAAGTAATTTAATAAATATTATCTCTAGGTATTTCAGATATAGCTACGCATCTTTACATTTAGAATATCAGCATTCCAAGGAAATGGAGAAATTTTGTTCCACATCATTATTTTACAGATAGGACTCAGGTACTTAGAATTCAAATTACCTGCAGTATCGGATAGCTAGTTGTGTGGCTAGAACCGAAATTTCCTGATTCTCATTACATCAAGTTTTTGTCATATCACACTCTTTGTATAAAGATCTCCATAGTTATTTTCAAGCTATCAAAGAGGATCTACATGAACAGGGAACATACTTTATTTTCAATTCCCATTTCTGTTTACGATCAGAAACAAGTAATTTTATTTTTATATTTTTTTCAGGGAAAGAATTCAAATTTGATAAGCTAAAGTTTGTATTCAAAATATTTAATTTTGCAAGTTTAGTTGTTGAATCAAATAGGTCAAGTAAAGTTGGCTTTTACCAAAAGAAAGCCCTGATTTTGTGACTAAACCTTTTTTTGGTGTTAAGTTTTATGACACATTATAAAATGATATGATCATGCACTTGCAGTCACGTCTTCATTTGTTCATGTGAATCTGTAGAAATGACAAACAAGCAGATGAGCGTGCAAAGATAGAAAAATGTGAAGGCAGATATTGAATGAATAGAAGGACAACATTCTAAGAAGGCTTTGACTGAAATATGCAATCCACGCTGGTTCCTAGCCAGGTTTTTCTTTTTTTTTTAAAGTAGGAGTAGGAACATGAATATTTTATTAAAATCACTTAAAACTAATATATGAGGTAAAACAGTCTGAAACATTCTGATAGGGGACATGTGAGTAAAATATTTAATGTAAAACTGTATTTTCACAGTCCTAGTAACTCAGCAATAAAAGGGAAATGTTTGGTATTTTTAAGTTATGTTGATTTTTTAGCCCAATACAAATGTAAACACAGGTGTTGGCAAATTAATTGTCATTCTGGTACCCACTCAGGTCCTAAAGTAAACATGGTTGTATCATACTCAGCCACCTCTGTGTGTATTGTGATGGATACCACATTGCCCTGTGGTTAATATTGGGCCCTTCTGTTGGTCTTCTAATATACTTGGTGTTTCTCCCTGCCTAGCCTATCTAAATAAATTACTGAGGAAAAAAATTGATTTATTTAGAAAGCCCCAAAAACCTTATATATTATTGTTTGTTTAATTAACATACATTCATTTAAACAACATATCAGGTTCTTTCAGAATTAGAAATATACATTACTGTTATAAAATTGGACCAAAAAAAGGAAGGCAAAGACATTTTTAATATCCATCAGAATCATGACTCAAATACTATTAAATTTTTAAAATTCTGTTATCAGTACTTTTCTATAATATGTTAGCTGCTGTGTCATATCTAACTGAAAAATTTGATGAGAGATGGATTTGGGGATTCAATATATTCAGATTTGCATAGATTAATACTTTTGTAAGAGAATTGGTTTCACATACCTAAAATTCCAATTTCCCCTGGATAAAAATATATATTTGTGTGAATGTTTTATTGTTCAGAGTATGCATTGGCATTTTATATGTGGGATAAATGCCAACCAGATGCTCTGTGGCAATCTAGCAGAAAGGCAGTTGGATTGCATTTGCTTTGTATACATGGTTTAGCAGCTATGCAAGAGGCAATTGTTTTCTTTGCACTTTGAAAAGTGAAGACAAATACATCTAAGGTACAGCTCACACACTGCAAGTGAACATCCGTGGCTGTCAAATTTATTACATAAATAGTGCTAAAAAATCTTACAGTCATGTTTATATGTTTCCTCAAGTTGTGTTTTAGGTAGATTACCTTCACGGTACAAAACAAGCAAAAAAACCCCCAGAAAAACTGAATAACTCAGTTATGTCAATATTTTTTTTATTTAAATATATTTTGCAAAGTGGATGATTGAATTCCAGAAGAAAGCATTTTTCCTAATGTCATTTGAGGCAAGTTTCTGTATAGCAATAAGTTTACTTCATATGTTACTTGCACAATAGTTAATAAGAAAGTGTAAGAGGTGACAGAACAGGTACTACTTCAGGAAATAGAGCCCTGAGTTCTAGTGCATAAGTCATTTTGTTTATAACTCATTGTTCATATTAGGACCTCCGTTAACTTTCAAATTTTGTGAAGACAGAATTTAAAGGATAACCTTGAAAAATTTCTGTAGATGCTTAGATTTAGGAGGTTCAACCCCCTGTTTAGATAAGGGGATGGAATTTAGGATATTTAGAATTGTGGTTCTCAAATTTTGGTATGCATCAGAATCACCTGTGATGTGTACTTAAAATAAACAGAATACAGATTCTGAAACAGTGGGTTTGGGATAACGTCTAGGAATATATATTTTTAACAAGTATCCCCAGTAATTCTGATATAGGTTATCCATATTTGAGACGTAAGTTTAAGTAGGTGGTTAGTATGTTTCTTTGACCACTTGCCTTTAATATCAACTGTTTTAATTGTTCTACACATTTTGTTTGCTTGCTTGCTGTAAATAGGTGTCAGGACAGCAGAAAATGGGAGGAGAGGTATCATGTTCTTCTGATCAAGGAAGAGTCATATATTTGGATAGAAGATATGTGGGTGGCAAGGGAAAAATTGTTAGGTAAATTGGTGAGCCTGATGAGCCATAGCCGACTGGAAAGAACATGAATTTTGGAATAGGTGGGATCTGTTTACAAGTTCAGATTCTGATATGAGTTGTGTGATCTTGTATTTTCTTGTTATTTCATTGTGCTAAGCTTCTATTTTCTATTACCTATATTTGTTAGAGTGACAGTAATTCTGTAATAGATAAACCCTGACATTTCAGTGGCTGAACACAATAAAAATGTGGTAAGGGAGGATCTCCACACAGTTATTTGGGGAACCTAAGCTGACAGAATCTCTGCTATCTAACAAGACAGTTATCAGCAAATGGCTTCAGAGATCATCCTGGGCATTGAAATCTAGCTGGCAATTGAAGAGAGAGAGAGATGGAGGTTTTTATGGGTTTTCCCAGATTGTGGGAGTGTAAAAATAGAAAACCAGAATATAGTTCTCATGACCTGTAGTAAGCTGGCCTAAGTGACCCTAGTGTTCACTTGCCTTGTACCTTACCCTTGATATAATGTCCATGAGATGGTCTTTTCAAATTAACTGAGTGGAATGAAGAAAGAAGAAAGAAGCAATCTCCAAAAGTGAAAGCTGTGTTCAATTTGGAGCATGCAAGTTTTGATAAGGCAGAAAGATATTAATTGGAGATATCTTCGTGGCAGTAATATAGGTGATTTTATGCTGAAAGAGAGGCAACAGGAAGATTTTATATATATTTGTTTATATATATATGAGTATATATATATACTCATATATATATATGAGTATAAACATTTATATTCATATAACATAATCAACATTTAAGTAATATTTGAAGAAGTCATGGAAATCAATGAGATAAGATATGGAATGAGCGCACCTGTGGGAAGGGTCAAGGATTATAGGGAGTAGTAAGAGTTAAGGGGCAGGAAGAGAAACAAAAGAAGAATGAGAGTCATGAAGAGAAATTCCAGAAGGAAGACAGAGACGAGAGGGATTCTGTGCTGCAGAAGATCTGTTAATACAGCAGGGAAAGAGCAATTAGATTAGTGGTTTTGGTAATTAAAAGATTAGTGGTGATCATTGCAAATACCTTTTTCATTATAATGTTGAAGTAGAAACCTGAATGCAGGGGAGATGAGAAATAAATTGTTGGGGGTGTGTGGAAAGAAAAGCAGTAAGTATAGACTCTCCTTTGAGAAACTGATGTTGAAGGGAATGAAAGAAATGGGACAGGAAACTGACAAGTAGATGGGGTAAGAGAAGATTATTTCTTAACATGAGAAGATTTCAGTACATATAAAATTAAAGCCACAGGTATACAGGAGAATTTGTTTTATTCTTTTCTTAATTTAATCTGAATCTAAATCCCACCTGACTGGTGACTTCCTCCCTTATACTCCTAGGGTCAAGCAAAGACCCCAAAATGGGACAGAAGATGTTTTTCTCATGCTGAAAATTCTCATTGCTGGCGTCCAGTATTCCTAAATGATTCAGCCATTTTCCCAGGAGGTCCTGCCGCACCCTTCCTCAGGGTCCTTCTAGGGAATGGAGTGTGCGTCTCTGCTGTCTGATCCTCGTGATCTGCTCACCACAGTCCTGCGTGCAGCCTGGAAGAATTCTGCCCATGTGTGCTACCCTCACACAACCTTCCCTTTCTCCCACTCTTCGGGGAGCATAACATAAGAACTTCAAGACAGAAGGAGCCTTTAACTTTAAAGAACTTGTGATTTCTGCCCTGTGGAGACAGGGAAAATATAAGGCAAAGGAATACAAATGGGGCCTACTGAAAGGGTAAACACAAATCAGTGAATTTTCTCATCACAGATATTTATAATCTCCTTGAAGTGATACATTGAGAAGAGGACACATTTGGGATACAAAGGGAATTTTACTGGATTGAGAAGAAATGGAATAGACACCATAGTTTGAGACAATATCCTTGTAAGGGAAAAAGAAGATTTCGTATTTGAGTTAGGGGAGAAGAGAAGATAAATAGTGAAGCTGAAAGAGTTTATATTAGATGGTCTTAAATATTTCTGTGGAAGCACTGAGTAAGATACGTGGTATTTTGAAAATGTGGAGTGGAGAGCAAAAGCATTGCAATGTCCTGAGAACCAATGTGTCTGAGGTTTCCAGAGGGCGATTTGACCACTAAGGGGCTCTCTGACTTCAGAATCAGGTAGTTATATTGGGAACTGGGTTGAAAAATCGTGGTATTTTGAAAATGTGGAGTGGAGAGCAAAAGCATTGCAATGTCCTGAGAACCAATGTGTCTGAGGTTTCCAGAGGGCGATTTTACCACTAAGGGGCTCTCTGACTTCAGAATCAGGTAGTTATATTGGGAACTGGGTTGAAAAATATCCAAAGACTGAAGAGAAGGTTTGGTGGTCTTTAACGGTCCATGAGATTTTGAAGAAGGTGTGATGAATTTCATCCTATGCAGTTTAAGAAAAACAATCAAAAGGATTTCATGGGGGAAGTGGAGGCTGGACATGCGTAATAAATCATAATATCAAAAATGTGGCATGGGTATGTGCTATTACGGTTCTCTCCATTCTTAGATTTCCCTCCTTTATTCAGGAGAGGCAGCTGTGGGGAATAAATGCTTGGTGAGGGGCAGGATGCCACTAACCTGTGCTTGGAGTTCTCTATGTCTTAGATGGCTGAGAGGCAAGGAAATTGCTTTATGACAATAACAACTAGAGCAATACATTTTAATGGTGTACAAAAATGGTACAAAAATACTTCTAACTTTCTCTTAGACGGTCTTTCCTTTGCTTCATCGTCAATTGTAGCAGATTTCCCACAAAAGACACACATCGTTTGGACAAGTTTTTCAGTGTTTTAGCTGTGATGGTATTTTCTAAAACAAAAGAAATCATGTATATATATATATATATATATATATACATATTTTATTTTACAATACTATCTTGTCTGTGACTGTATAAGATGGTCAGTAAAAACATGACTTTGAGTTACTTCCAATTTGCAATATTATTGCTGTGTATCTATTTTATGTATCAAGATTAAAATGTAAGCACAGTTGGTCAGTTCAGAAAATTATAGAGAAAAAAATGCAGTTCATAAAGAAAAATGATAGTCATATTATCTCCAGAGATACCACCTTACACGGGTGTTACGGTGATATAAGAAAGTGGTTTAAAACTACTGTACTCTGCCATATTCTAGTAGCATTATTACTTCATAATTTCTTTATATTCATTCACCCTTCTATATATTTTATTTATATTTAGTCTTTTAAAGATGCTTATTCAAATCCTAATGTGAAAAAAATTACTATTATATCTACCCCCCCATACTTTTTTTGTTTTGTATAGCATTGATAAAAAGATTTACTTCTGTTGTGTAGTCAGAATAGACATGAGGTAACATTTTGGTCCTGATTACGGGCAGATGAGCAAATTGAGGCTGAATATAGTAGGTGACTTGCCCAAGGGCACACAGCTAGGAAACAGCAGGGTCAGGATAAGTCAGCCTTTTTTCAGATATACCTCCAGTGTCCCTATTTCACATGAAAGCAAGGAGCAAAATTGGATAAAATGTTGATTAGTTTTAGCCTGTTCAGTTTTGGAATATTTTTTTCATCATGTCACAATTATAGTTAATGCCTCTATCAAGGACAGGTTGTCACAGAACAATAATAAAATGCATCTGATAAGAGAAAAACAACAGAACAGGTATTCTAATGAATTTGAAGATAGTGAAAGAATAAGACTCACAACCTTATTATATAATAATAATGATTCCACTAAATGACTCAGGTAAAATATCTTTATGGTTCTAATACTCTCTACACATCCTAAGCTGTAAGGAAGAAATATTTATAGATTTACTTTTATAATATTATTATTAATGACAGATAAAATGTAGATAATAAAAACTCAATGAATTTAAATAAGTTGCAGTCATTTGAGGATTCTACAGGTGTTTTATGAGGTAGAAATAAATATAGCTGATTGGGAACTGATCTTTCTTTTTTCTTTTTCCCCTTTATTTTTCTTTCTTGTAATAAAAAGCCTGAAGGAGAGAACTGTTATTTTTTTTTCAAAAAAGTAACCTAGAGACATTCTTCGGTTTTCTTTCCTTTTCTTTTCTGCCTCTGATCTTTTGCAGAGTTTTTAAAAGCTGTCTAAATCCACTTTGAGAGCTACCACTAATTGGTGCCATTGTTGGATGCCTTAGCAGGGAGGCCAAAGATTAAGTGGTTGTGGAGACTATACTTCTGTCCTATTCTGAGTGTTGCTGCACAGGTCGAGGCTGAATTACAGAGACAGAATAAAGTTGTCAAGACAATTGCAGTTTTCTAAACTCTGTCAGCAAAGTCCCAACAGATTCAGGAGGCATTACTGGATGTGGACTGCTATGTGCCAAATTCAGAGACTGGGAATTAAAAAAATATGCTTTAAGAAAAATTCCCAAGAGTTATTTTGATCCCAGTAAGCAAAAGAAGAGTCCCTGGTAATGGATAAGTAAGGATGAAACTGGTGGCAGGCAGAGAATGAATGATTTCTGGTGTCCCTCTTTTTGGGAGAGATCCTGTAAAAATGAAGGATACAAACTACTCAGTGACATTTCACAAGCATATGCAGGGTTTCCTAGAATAGGCAATAGATCTTAAAAACATGGGCTAAACATGAGTGAAAAAGCTACTAAACAAAATAAGATATATAGAGCCATTAAAAACACATGCTCAATAGGACTACACAGCTTTCAATGAGACATACATATCTAAGGATATACTTAACTGTATCACAGTGGGTACTCATGCGGTAAAGGGAAAAACAAAATAGGAACAGAACAATCCAAAGTTTGATGATGTGCAATGAATTGGGAAATATGACAACCAAATGCTTAGTGCCATGCTTTTATGAGAGAGGAGAAAGGAAACAGAGAAAAGAGAGTGAGAGCATGTTTGGGGATTATCGTGTCACAAAATAGTTAAGAGCACAGGCTCTGAGTTGGAATAATTTTGGTATCAGCTCTCACTAGCTGCATGAATTCAGATAAACCATTTAACTCTTTGGTATCTTACTTTTCTCATCTATTAAGAGAGATCCTTTAATCTGTATATTTCTCAACAAATAGCACTTGATTTCCTGTTTACACCAGGCCTTGTTTTAGAAACTGGCAATACAGGCCAAGTTCCTGCTTTCATGAAGTTTATATTATTCAAGGAGAAGGCAAATAATAAATAAATAAATAAATAAATAAATAAATAAATAAATAGAAAAAACATAGTATGCCAGATGACTAAAAAGGTTAGTGTATAAAAAGGCATAGCAATGGTGGTAGTTGTGTATGGGTGTTATATTTTATATGGGTAGTTAAGGTCTTCAAAGACCTTTCTTTGAAGATTGCTTTTGTGCCTAGATTGGAAGGGAGTGAGGAAGCAAACTA
The DNA here is from genome assembly GCF_000696425.1 of Galeopterus variegatus. NCBI lineage: Eukaryota > Metazoa > Chordata > Mammalia > Dermoptera > Cynocephalidae > Galeopterus > Galeopterus variegatus. The sequence goes on along the minus strand of NW_007732884.1, from coordinate 46,347 downwards.
CAGAGATATGTGAGGAAGAATATTTCAGGGTGGTCCTATATATACAATGTTCTTCAGTTTGCTTTTTTGCTTGTTAATACTATGGATACTTTTCCATGTCAACACGTAGATCAATCTCATTCTTTTTAATGAGTGAGAGTTTTTAGTATTTTTCATTGTATAGATGATACAATGAGTGACTTCTTATTGATGGGCATTTGGCTATTTTCAATGTTTGGCTACTATAACAAATACAACAAAGGCTATATCATTTACATAGAAAGTTGTATCATTTGTATGCTTCTTTAGCATTAATTTCTAGAAGTCGAATTGCTGGTTCAACGGATATGTGTATTTTAAATTTTGATAGGCATTACTAAATTGCCCATTGGGCCATCATTTTCTTGATACAAACTTTTGGTTTTCCTATTTTTCTCCAAAACACTGAATTGCTTTCTTGATGTTTCAGGAATACCTGATTTCAATTTTTACTTGACTCACCACCTTTCCAATTTAATTTCTTATTAATTGTCTTACTCAGTTTTTCATTTATTAAAGAATTTTTTTCTTATTCCTTGTTGTCACTTAGAATAGTTTTAAGAGAGAAAGGGGTATCTACTAAACTTCACTCAGAGGAAACTCATTTTTAGGTGGATTATATTATTCTGGTACTGGTAATTAGGAATAAAGTAGAATTTTTCACCAGAATATTATGGTTCCAGATTTAGTACAGATTTGGCTGTAGCTTTATGAAATGAACTGGCCTCATTGGTGTAGTATTTGGAAAAGAGCACAATTTTAATCATTGAAAAGTAGAGAACTATGTAAAGAAATTGCACTAGATACAATTTCCTCTTTTATAACTCTCTAAGAATCAAGCTTAATATTGAATGACGAGACTGGATGTGGAAATAGTTTTCTCTTGGAAAATTTGTAAAGAATTTGTGTTATAACAAATTCCTTATTTTCTTTTGTGTGTAAACCGGACTTCAAATGCAATGACAAATCTGCCATTGCCAGCACCTGCATAATGTACAGATATATTAAGCATTAAGTTCCTGTGTGTTTCCTTTTCTTTGTTTCTTTCTTTTTCTCAGTTCATGCCTCTGTACAGTAATGATTTCATTAGGGGAATAATTGTGGACCAAGCTTTCTGTTTTCAATATCTATTCTTATGCCCTGTACCTGAAAAGTAGGTTGGGTACTCATAAAGAAATGCCAGAACTTATGGTCTCCCCTGTTTTATGGCTTCTTTTCTTGCTCTATTATTCTAATAACTCTTTCTTGTTTTTATTATAACTCTGGAATTCATTGGTCAGCTCCATTGGATGGGCTCTTAAATTTGAAAGTTGAATTTTTAAAAACTGTAAACATTTGTTAATTCATAGTTTCTGTGGGTCAGGAATCCATGTGTGGCTTATTGGATGCATCTGAATGGCTGAAATCAAGTATCAGCTGAAGCTTAGTCATCTTGGGCCTTGATTGGATGAGAATCCACTCCCAAGCTCATTTATGTAACTGTTGGCAGGCCTTGAGTCCTGACTAGAGACATCAGTTCCCTGTCTCTCCATATGGGCCTCTCCATGGGGCTGTTCACAACATGACAGCTTACTTTTCCTAAGTGAGGGCTCTGGGGGCAGGGGTGAATTGGATACAAGTACAGAGTTTTTGTAGCCTAATCTTGGAAATGACATCTCAACATCTTTTGCTTGTTTTTACATAACTTGTTTTGGGGGTGACTAGCTGGTATGGGGATCCAAACCTGTGATACATAACCTTTTATTTTGGAATAATTTTAGATTTTAGAAAAGTTACAAAGAAAATGGAAAATGTTTTCCTGAACCCCTCTCCCAGTTTCCCTAATGTTAACATTTTACATTATCATGATACATTTCTCAAAATGAAGAAAGAAATATTGGTTTAATATTATTAACTAGACTTCAGACTTTTCCCGTATTTCACCAGGTTTTTCACTAACAACATTTTCCTGTCCATGATTCAATGCAGAACACATTATTGCATTTAGTTGTCGTGTCTCCCAGTCTCCTCTGGTTTGACTTTCTTTTTCATAACTTTGAGAGGTTTTTGCAGTACTTAGCAGTACTATTCAATTTGGGTTTGTCTGGTGTTTTTCTCATGATTAGACTGGGATAATGGGTTTGGGGGAAGAACAGCACAGAGCTGAACTGCCCTTTGCATCATATTGTGACAGGGGTATACAATGTCACATGACAGGTGACTGATGTTAACCTTGATAATTTTTCAAATAGAGGAAATTAAAGAGACATTTCTCTTCTGCTTTTCAAGTACAAGACTTTTACACTATTTCATTGAGTCTGTCTTTTATAAGGATTTGGTACAAAAGGAATGAGAAGAATATTACTACGATAAGATTCAATTTGTGACATGTTAAATAGAATATTAGAACAAGTGTTTTCTAAATGCACTTACCCCAAGTTAATTCATTAGTAACTGAATTTGGAAAACTCATGTCATATAACACTCCCATAATTGGGAGAAATTATTCCTTAGTGCCTTTAAGGCTTTGTTGGACTCAGAAGAAGGAAGGTATTATGCAGAGGAAGTAAAAAATGTGTGCTCTTTTCTGTTCTTGCAGAGTGACAGAAAGAAAAAGGAGACAGGAAACTGAAGCAATTACATATATATCTCCCAATTTTCTCTTCTTGGCTCCAGCCCAGAATGGCGTGTGTGTGCGTGCGTGCATGCATGCTTGTGCGTGTGTGCGCTAGATGAGCTGAGAGGAATGAGGAGGGCTGGGGCTCTTTGAGACTCAAACCAGAAGCCACTATGAAAGCATAGTTATAGCTGTATCAAAGTAATCTGATTTATGCAGAGTGGTCAGGCAGAAAGAGGCCTGGAGGTTGGATTTTCACATGTTGCTGTCAGTTCCTGTGTGGCATGGATGCTGAATTAAGCCCCAGCAGGTTTTTCATGGTGGCAGGTAAGGTAACCTTGCAGCAGAATACAGGGTGGGCTGTCAGGCCAGAGGGCTGAATGAAGGAAGTTGCAGACTGTGGAGGGACCTCCAGCCAGGAGAAGGTGGGTCAGGATGGGTTAGCTAGAGTGCACTCTCGGGCTATGACCAAGTCACCTGCCAACTTAAACTAAAATTGCTAGTAAAGGTGATCACCACAGACATACGGGCATACAAGACATCACGTGCCCAAAGACTAGCATAAGGGCAAGAAAATCCTTGCTGCAAACTTCAGAAGGAGAGCTTAGTCACCAACCCCATATTTCTACATATCATTTGAGGAGAGAGGGCATACAAGACATCACGTGCCCAAAGACTAGCATAAGGGCAAGAAAATCCTTGCCGCAAACTTCAGAAGGAGAGCTTAGTCACCAACCCCATATTTCTACATATCATTTGAGGAGAGAATCAGAGGTGAGAGGAGGCTGTGAGAAACTGAACATTTATGTAGAGAATGTAAGTATGGCCTAAGCTATAATTACACTCATATCATACAAACAATTTGAAACAAAATAAAGAGCATGCAATTTCTCTGCACATCTGAGCTAAAGTTTGAGCTCAGTGTCTGAAGCACCTTTTGTCTTAAACCTCTGTTAACTACTCAGGCCACCACCAGTTTCTTTTGGTTTGAAAACTATTTGGCTTCTTCTTCTGAACTTGAACTCCCCTGATTGGTTATTTCTCTTCTTGCCACTTCTTGAAGATTCTGAACTATTATTCTTCCTTATTCCACTTTGTCCCCTGAAACAAGTCCCTAGATATTCTGTCGAGCCCTAAATTGTTTTGGTTGAGCAAGAACAAGAAAGAGGGCAGGATAGCTTCATGGTCAAGACATGTTCCTTTCGAAAATCTTTCTAGAATTGAGAGCTTGATGAGGTAGGGATGGAGAAAAGTGTGGTAAGCTGAATAATGGTCCCTCTAAGATACCTATGTCCTAATCCCTGGAACCCGGGGTTATGTTACTGTTGGAACTTCACAGTTGTGATTAAATTAAGGATTCTGAGATGGGGAGATTACCCTGGATTATCAAGATGGGCCCACTGTCATGGCAAGGGTTCTTACAAGAGTGAGGCAGGAGGATCAGAGTTGAGAGAAAAGGTGTACGGATGGGAGCAGAGGTCAGAAAGGAGGAAAGATGCTACACTACTGGCTTTGAGAATGAATGACGTGCCCGCAAGCTATGGAAGGCAGGCAGCCCCTGGAAATAAGAAAAGACAAGGAAACAGATCCTCTTCTAGAGCCTCCAGAGTGAACTAGCTGTGCTGACACCTTGATTTTAACACAGTGAAACTGACTTTGGACTTCTGATCTCTAGACCTGTAAAATAATACTCATGAATTAGTGTTTTTTAAGCCATTATGTTTGTGGTTACAGCACTAATAGATACAGAAGATATGTAGGATTTGTTTCTGTTTTAAAGGAGGTTAGCATCTACAAGTAATGATAATGGTTAGATTCCTATTGTTCAGATCCTGCACATTTCAGAGCCAGCTGTAATACAAGTGAGAAGAAGATAAGCTCCTCGTTTATGCCTGTGGGTTTTAGAGATCAAGATGGAAATGCTTTCCAGGCTTTTCTGCTACCTATGCCCCTAAAGATCTTGGACATGGGAAGGAAGGTTCTTGAAAATTCTTGCAGCTTATTCATTTAAGAACTAAAAATTTTACTTTCTTTTTGAAGTCCTAAGTATTTTTTTTTTTTTTTAATCTAGAAACCTGGATAATCACCTTGGAGTTGTGTGGACAAATTAAAGTGATTCCTAACAAAATGAGTCAGTAGCTACCTATATCGTATGGGTTTCTTAGTTATCCGTTTTTTTTTTATCTAGAAACCTGGATAATCACCTTGGAGTTGTGTGGACAAATTAAAAAGTGATTCCTAACAAAATGAGTCAGTAGCTACCTATATCGTATGGGTTTCTTAGTTATCCTTATTTACTTTATTTTATTTGCCTTAATTAAGGTAGAGAGAGCCCACAAATAAATGTTGAAAATGAAATACTAGCCATGTATCTGCTAATAAAAATGACTTAATATTTTCTAATAAAAATTATTCAACTTAGGCAAAGAACAGAAATTTAGAAAGACCTAATGGAAGGTTCTGCATGAGGTGAACAGTCACCTAGTGTCTTTAATCTTACTTAGCCTCATTTTGTCTTCTATAAAGAGTAGAATAAAATGACCTCTAAGGTTCTTTAGAGCTCTGCTAATAGTTGATTTATGAAAGAGTCATTGCTCAATTTGTGAAATGAGAATGCTATCAAGAAAGTAGGAAAAATTGGAATGTAAAAGTCTTTCTGCTCTAATGAAGTCAGGTAGCCCTATTAAGACATTGATAGAAGCTTGGAAAAACCATTTAATAATTCAAAATATCCTCTCCACCCTTGCATAGGTCAATTTAAATTATTTGAATATTCATGAAGTGACAATTCCTCCCAACCATTCACAAGGCTCAGTGCCAAGGTAGTCAACAGTCTGGTTGACAGTTTTTGTCTTTTTAATAATTGATCCAACAAATTTATTCCGAGTCATTCTCACCATCTGCCATATAATTGTGGGTTGGGAGAAGGAGAATAGATATTTCATACGTACACTATGGAAATTCCACTTAGAGGTGTGACTGTGGTCATATTGGCAAAAAACCACAGAAACAAGTTGCACAGTTGTACAAGGGCTAAGGTGCTGACAATTTAAATGATAGCATTCTAGCACAGTAGTCACTTGTTCACTTTTTCTCTTATTTCTCCACATTTGATAGTAGAATTCTTAAACCTAACTGGAATGACAATAGCGTGGCATATTTGCATAGTTCCTCTACAGTTCTCCAAATACTATAATATATAATGTTTAATTTGATCCAATAAAACTGCTGTAAAATAAAGTAAGCAGAACTAAATATAAGCTCAGAACCTACTACAGGAGAACCTTGGTATTTGTGGAAGAGTGATTCCAGGACTCCCCTCAGATACCCAAATTGCTGACACTCAAGTCCCTTATATAAAATGATGTAGTATTTGCATACTATTATGCACAG
>NW_007732884.1:26545-40204 GCF_000696425.1 Galeopterus variegatus | reverse complement strand
ATTGCTGACACTCAAGTCCCTTATATAAAATGATGTAGTATTTGCATACTATTATGCACAGCCTCCTTTATACTTTGAATCATCTCTAGACTACTTATAATACCCAATATAATGTAAAAATTGCTGACACTCAAGTCCCTTATATAAAATGATGTAGTATTTGCATACTATTATGCACAGTCTCCTTTATATTTTGAATCATCTCTAGACTACTTATAATACCCAATATAATGTAAGTGCTATGTCTTTTATATCTTTATTTATTGTTATATCATTTTTTTATTTGTATTATTGTTTATTATTGTGTCATTAATTTTTATTGTTTTTTTCTTAATATTTTTGATCTCAGGTTAGTTGGTTCCACAGATGCAGAATGAGTGGATATGGAAGGCCAGCTGTATTTTCTTCCACACCGAGGGAAGTAAGTGGATTTAGTGAAAATATTTCTTAATATTTTTGATCTCAGGTTAGTTGGTTCCACAGATGCAGAATGAGTGGATATGGAGGGCCAGCTGTATTTTCTTCCACACCGAGGGAAGTAAGTGGATTTAGTGAAAATCAGAGGATGTGGTATTGCAGAAATCAATGGCCATAAAAACCAAGTACAAATATTAACGAATACTGTGGGGTCTGTATGAGTTAGCAAGGGAAATGTGGTCAGAAATCTGAAGATTAATGTCTATTGAGATATATCATAGCTTGTGGTTATAAAATTGACAGCCACACTGAATAGATTCTCTGATCAGAGCTTGTTACTGAGGAAAGAAAAATGAAGATCCTTAGGCAGAGTGATTATTAAGGTAAAGAACAATTCACAATTTGTGTAAAGTGTTGGATATCAATATATATGAAGGAAACAACCGTGAAGACTTTCTTAGACCAAAGTTAAGGGCGGGATTATAAAGGCAGTAGCCACCAGTTTTCACAAAGAAAAGTTATTGGCTTATCAGGTCAGGACTGGTTGGTTAAAGTGAAATGTGACACGGCCAGTTGTCAAGTCCCAAGTCTATTATTGTGTCTAGATAGTCACAAGTTTGTTATCAGACTGTTTTTTTTAATGCTAATTCTAACCACTTTTGTGAGAAGCCATCCCTCTGGTTTCCTGACTGCATTAATTCCAAATTGGGTATTTTCTAATTTCAACATTGTGTATATCCTACTTATTTCTTCTCTCACATATAAGACAGTAGGCAAAAGTGATTAATCAATAAGAGCCAGAGATATCCTTTTCTGTGATATGCTTGATGATACTATATTTGTAAGGAAGTATCACTGGTAAGGTTTATTTCCAGTTTGAATTCCAAGAGAAAGACCCTTTTCCTACAAAAAGTGTTTAAAACCTTCCAAATACACAGGCCAGAAATAAGTCCAGACAGCAGAGCAGAAGACTATGTATCCCTGAGGAGATTGTGTAGACAAAGCAAAGAGCCAATGTGGTGCCCCAATCTGCACATTAAAAGCACAGATATGGTATTAAAAGAACTGCATTTTTAATTACTACTAAACAAACTAAGGGTTAATAATATTGCTCCTGAAAAAGGAATGCAGATTTCTGTATAGAACCAGATGAATTTGGGACAAGAGCAATATAGGACCTGTGAAAGAGATGACAAATGGAGCAGCATAGACCTATCCTAGCCACATTGGCTGAGAATTACTACTAGTTCCTAAGTGAGGAGGAAATACTGGGTGATATCAGAACTCAGAGTGCATCTTTTGTTGTTTGCAAGGTATAAAAGCAACATATTTTTGTGTGTTTATTAATGTGTAAGTATATATAATAAACAGCATATAATTACCATTTCAGAATATATGTTTTGTTATTCTCCACAAATGTTTTTGACACTTTATAAAAAATAAAATACAGAGTTTAAGACTTTCTTCCACACACACTTTGAGATTTAAGAGACATATAAACTTGGGTGTGAGGTTTCTTAATGATTAACACAATCAAACTTCTGGCTCCCAGGTTCGGCAAAAACAGTGAGAGGTTATACTTTTAGGAATCTGTTTCAATAAAGTCTAATCTCTGTAGATGTGCTTTAGTTTAAGTCTATCATCTTAAATCTTATATAGCTTGAAGTTATTATCTTCACTGTATAAACGATCTCTTCACCCATCTCCTGCACCTCCCGACCACTGCACTATTCAGCCAATGTACCACCATTTTCTCAGTCAACCAGTATAGTCTTTTTAGCTTCTATTTTAAAATTCCTGTTTTGATTTCTTCTTCTCTGACACGTCTTCCTGGGTCATGGGGTAACTGGACTTAGTTTAGCCTGGTTTTCAGAGATTATAGATGGACATTTGATGTGGAGGTGGCAGTGGGCTGGCCTGCAGACGCAGAGTGAAAAACTGGGCAAGAGCAGCCTGGGCTACAAGTGAAAGTCTCAAATTTCAGGTTTATGGAATGAGTTTTGTGTGATGGAGCCAGACAAGGATACTCTATCACAAAAAACCTCTAACTCCATCTTGCTGATCCTTTGCTTTGGAAACTCCTTCCATGAACTTGAAATTTGAGGAAGAGTGTTGTTGTTCATCTACATTATTTTTAGTATCCATCTACATTATTCTAACTTTAAAACAAAATTATCCATGTATTGTTTATCAAATTAAAAATAAATGTAAAGAAATGAATACAAGTAAAAAAAAAAATAAAGAAAAAGATGAGGAAATAGGAAGCAGATTATTGCTGAACAACTCTGGAGAGAATATAAACAATCTGGTCATGAGATGACATTGACCTAAACTTAAGTCATGGAAATGGAAAGGTAAAAGATATGAACATAGGAAGGAACTTCAGAACGTTTGTGGAAAAGTGGAATTGAAAGGTAATATGAATCCTTGCATTAGCTTTTCAAAGTATCCTGTATATAGAGAGAATGATGAGATAGTAATTGGTGGGATGTGGTGACTGATGGTGGCAAAGTGTCACGGCTGACACTCAGGGCTCTTAGCTTAGGCTATCAGGACCACAAGGAGACAGGCAACTTTTGGGGAGGAAAGTGATGAGTTTATCTTTGGAATATGTTAAAGTTGAGATGTCTAGGGGACATCTGTGTGAATATATCTAACAGGAAATTAGATATTCAGGTATGGTACCTGCAAGAATCTTGAGCAAATGACATAATATACTAACAACAGCAATAATAATTACATCATTTACTGATTTACTTACTATATTCCAACTCTACATCAAATACTTCCTATTCTATTCTTCTGCCCCTCTCTATGTTCTTATGCCTGTTTCTGATGTTTTGAATTGTGTATTCCCTGACTATTTATTTCTACTAGTGAGCCATCAAAGTCTCTGGTCTGCAGTAGCAACCTTTCGGTTTTCCAATGCTGCTCTACTTTTCTCCCTCATCCTTTTTCAGTCATTTTGGTGAAGTTTTGGGAGGGAGGAAAGATAGATTTCTAACAGTTTGCCATCTCGGACTTCAAGCCAGAAGCACTGAATTGAGGCACGATTCTGCTTGCTAGAAAGTTTAATCACATTTTCAAATGCACTGAACTTTTTCAGGTAAGGTATCATCATATCGTTGTACCAAATTATACTCTAGTATTACCTGGAAGATAAAACATGACTTTAGTGAAATGTTGATATCTTAGCTGTAGTGAAAAAGTGATTCTAAACAAAGTTTAAAGTTGGGCTTGTCTCCTTGTCTTTTTATCCTTCCTCTCTTGCCATCAAGAGACCTGGTAATAAGATTCTTTCAAATTTTAAAAAACATGTAAAAATAATAAAAAATTAAAAAATATATAAAAATAAAATTTAAAAGAATATATAAAAATAATAAATATAAAAATACATAAAATAATAAATGAAAATTTATGAGAAGTTATAAGGAAGAAAATTTAAAAATCACCTGTAATCCTATCATCCAGATATAATTACTGTAAATATTTGAATGTATTTAATTCTAGTTTCTTTTCTACATATAAATGTGCACATATGCATTTGTGTGTGAGTATACATGTATACACAATTATATTTTTATAAAATTAAAGTATATATGATATTATTCCCTCTTTTTCCACTAGTAATGTATCAGAAGCACTCCCCCTATGTATTTATCTTTAAGAGCATTTTTTTGTGTGTGTGTGGTGGCATGTATTCCATTATATCGATGTTCTGTAATTTAAGCTCCCAGTGCTGGGCAACTAGGCTGTTTTCAACTTTTTATCTTCATAAATAATTCTGCAACAAACATAAGCAAATCCTCATTACTTCAGTAAATAAAATATACCAAACATTCCCTGAAGGGTGTAAGGGCAAGCTGGCTGTGGCATGTAAACCCCATTGATCACCAGGGTGTTTCAGTTTCTGTGACTGACTGGAATAAGTCCCACCTGAAACTTCCTGCATGATATGACATTCAGAGATAAAGAAGATTGTTCTTTGACCACGGCCTTCTGCGTAGCTGCATGGTGTTGGTAACCGGTCTCCAAAGATGGCCTCCTAATGGACCACACCTTCAGAAGCTCATGCTCTTGTGTGGTCCCCCTTTCACAGTGAATTTTGGCTGTCTCTGTACAACCAATAGAAAGTAGCAGAAGAGATGCTACATGACTTCCAAGGTTAGGGTACAAGAAGTTGTGCAGCTTTTCTTTGGACTCTTGGAATATGCACTCTGGGGAAGCCAATCAAAATATTAAAAATCCAACTTTGCTTGGACTATCATATTGCAGGAAGCCCGATAGCTACAGGGAAAGTGAGAAAGATGCTATTGAAGTTGCTTTGTTTTCCTCTATATTAGGAACCACTTATAAACTGGACTTTTGACAGTTTTCATTTTGGGTTTTGGTGGAAGTAATATGTAAAGATACTGTCAATAGCCATGAAGAGGTACTATCAGGAGAGTGGCCTGGACAGCGTCCAGCAGTTCCAGCCATCCCAGCTGACATGTCAGATGTGAGTGAGGAAGGCTTCATGAACACCTAGCCCAATTGAATCTGCGAATGACTCTAGCCTCAGTCACATTTGATTACAACTGTGTGAAAGGGTGACTCCAAGAGAGGGCCATTCAGCAAGGCCCAATAAGGCTTCAGAATTATGAGAGACAAATTTTTGCTTTCGGCCACTACATTTTAGATCTGTTTCTTATACAACATGAGATAACTAGAACAATGGGACTGTGTTTGAGAGGAGAGTTTGAAACTGTTCCATGTATCCACCTGTTGAAGACCAGCCCTCTCCTGTTTGTATTAATCATGGGCCAGATTTAAACAACATTCAAATTCATGGAAAAGATCACTAAATGGAAATAGAACCATTGATTCTTAAAGAAGTCATTGAAAACTGCTCAGCTTGTTTCAAGAGGAAGATGCTATTTAAATTGCTTTGTCTTCTATATTTAGAATAAATAACTGGGCTTCCGATTTTTTTGGCTTTTGGTTGGAGGAACACATATAAATTCTGTCAAAGGTAGACAGACTGTGAGGATTATATTTAGTTTCGGCATGAAACAAACAGATGAACAAATTTTTTAAAATTATGAGCTAGAATATCAGGCTTAGTAGAATAACTGGCATTCATTTACTAATACTTATTTAAATGATTGAGCAAACCTAGACTTCAGGTGTTAATATTTAGTTTCGGCATGAAACAAACAGATGAACAAATTTTTTAAAATTATGAGCTAGAATATTTATCAGGCTTAGTAGAATAACTGGCATTCATTTACTAATACTTATTTAAATGATTGAGCAAACCTAGACTTCAGGTGTTAAGTACTAGTATTAATGAATAAGTTCTTAATCAAATAAAGTCTGAAACTAGCTGTCTTTCCTACAGTGACAGTGAGTGGCATCTTCTTTTTCTCTGTAAGTTAAATCAGCATTATCAATTATGCTGGAGTTATGAGCCGGATACTATCTCTACTTCTAGCACAGTGAGAGCATTCTGTAAAGAGAAGAATGTGATTATCGTCCATGAACAGATTAGAGCAGGTAAGACAAAGCACCAAGAAAGACCTTTACAAAGAGTGAAATTATTTCAATAAGTCCTAAACAATGGACAGACTTTGCCAGGTCTTGAATAGCAAAACAGGCAGAAGGGCAATTTAAAAAGAAATTCTGAAGGGCAAGAAACAGAAAAATCAGACATTTAATAAAGAAAGCTCATGTTCTAGGAGAAGTGAGTGTGACAGGAAGATCCAGGAGAACGATAATAAGAAAAGAGCATTTCGATTTGAAAAAAGGAAGTAACCAGAGTTCTTAGGAAGACAGTAGGGGTATTAAGGTTGAAAAAAAGAATAAAGATACTGTTGTCCAAAACACATGTCAAAATACATTTTTTGGTATAACTTAAAAAACAAATCATAATGTTTCTTTTTGCCCACAAGGGAAACAGCCTGAGTTTTGCTGTAGCTTCTGTAATTGCTGTGGTTCTGGCATCGTCATTATTGGCCCTTCTATTCCTGTTTATAGACCTTTGTCCTGAAGCTGCCTCACCCTAGAGCTGAAAATAGTAATTCCTTCTTGGAATTATCATGACAGAAATGCACTCTCTAACGACATATTTTTGTTGTCTTATAAAAATAACTAAGTTTGAAGAAGTAGACTAATGGGGTATGCAAATCAAAGTTAGTCATAACAAGTTAAAAAGTAGATTTTGCAATTCTAATAATTTTGTTAGTATTAGATGCTGAGCACAGCCCTCAGAGGCAGTAAAGAAAATGGAAGGATACAAGAACCCTGTGAAAAGTGGCACTGTGACTGAGCAACACCTGCTGGCAGAATTCAAGTTGGTTCACATAATGAATCCTGTGTATCCTGTTTTTAGTTACCCATATTGTTTTGCACAGGTGCTAATATGTGAATATTACTCTTGGTTGTAAAACCACTCTATTTCACCTTAGGTTTATGATATATACTGATGATATAAACACAGGCTTTATTCTGCCTTCTCCGTGTCTGAACCTTTTAGATTATTGACTCCATTTATGGTCATTAATTCTCAGTACAGGTTTTACAAGTATAGAAAGTAAAAGCTACTAGTTCTGATTTTACGAATCCATGACTTATACTGGGCATGGATTTGATGTATCACGTAAGCTATGCTGCAGAATGTAGTTCAAGGCTCATGAGTAAATGACTCAAGCATTACCCCTTTCCCCTCTTTCTTTGCACTGAAGACATGTCTAACAATCACAAATGTTTTTCTCAGTGATTTAAGACGCAGCTTCAGAATGCTTCTCAGAACATTTCATGGATTTGTTGCCAATCAAAAGAAATTAATAGATTAAAATCTAACTGCCATCCATGGTTCTAAGGGAAGTGAGAACTGAGAAATTTTCTTGTAATTTGTGAAAGTCACTTCAAGTAATTTGTTTCTCTTTTCCCTTCATAAATGGTAGAGTTTTTGACCCAAGTTGTAAATGTGACTTCTTTGCTTTATTTGTGTCCATGTGTAGAGGCTGGTTAGCCAAATGTAATGTTTAGATATAAACTTCCAAGTTCTGAGAGAATCTAAAATCAGTAATTGAAAAAAAAATAAATGGTAGAGTTTTTGACCCAAGTTGTAAATGTGACTTCTTTGCTTTATTTGTGTCCATATGTAGAGGCTGGTTAGCCAAATGTAATGTTTAGATATAAACTTCCAAGTTCTGAGAGAATCTAAAATCAGTAATTGAAAAAAACCCCCAAAATTTAATTAACACTATTATTGACTGGTTAGTAATTGTTTTTAATTCTCCAATTTTCAGAGTAATAAATACATCTTAAAATTTATTATTCTGAAAGCTTTAAAATGAACTTTGTTTATACCTGGGTTGTTAACATCTGTCAGTTTTCAGATGAGTTAATAACTCAGATAGAACTTAACACATGTGTAGCTTCAGACATACCTCAATCAAAACTATTTTAAAATTCCCTACATAACACTAAAAATCAGAGATCACAAAGAATGATATTAAGAAAATTCAACAAAACAGATTTGCTTCTTTTAGTCTTTGTTTGCATGTCATCTTCTAAATGAGGCCTCTTTTGATGGTCTTTTTAAAATTTCAATAATTCCTCAACACACCTGATTTCCTAATGTGCTCCAATGACAACCCCAGCATGCACAGACTCTTATACTTCTCTATTTTTCTTCTAATATATCATATTCATTTTTTATGTTTATTCACTGATGAATCCCTGGTACCTAGAACTATATCTGGCACATAGTAGATGCTCAATAAATATTTGTTGAACAAATTAAATTGATGTGTCATTTTTAAAAAGCCAATTTCATAATTCTGCAGAAGAGAGGGAAGCAGTAGGCAACCAGATTCTTTTAAGTTACATATTTATAACTTCAGGAATGCCTGCATATACAAGGGTGTGTTTATTTATTCATTCATTCCACAGACATTGATTGGGTTCCTCCTGGGTATCTTCTCTCAGTAAATTATGGTTCTTGGTCTCAAGGATTTTGTATATTAGTGGAAGAAGCTGTAGTACAGTTTGATAAATACTATGACACAGACACACTCAAGGTGAAAGACTATATCTCTTCATATAGATCTCTCAGTAGAGGTTCCATGACAGGCTTTGGCTTAATTTTTGATTTTTGTTTGCTTTGAAGAAGCTTGCATAAAGTGTGTGTATAAATATGTATAATTTGTTTTCAAAGGTGATGAAAGAAAAATTATTACAAGAGTTATTAAAAGAACTTAGAAAATGAATTATCTACCATTATAAACAGTCTGAAATTATATTTTAGTAAGATCATTTAAAATTATTTCCTCAGTTAAGAATTTTATTTCAATAACTTGTTCATGTGAATATACATGGTACTTAAAAATGCAAAAATCAGTAGATTTACAAAAAATGCATAAATATATTATATTTGTCATAAAATTAGAGATAAGATTGCTTTGTTTATGTGTATGCATGTGTGTGAGATTTGAATTAACTTTTCATTCTTTTTAATATATCTTCCCAGCTGAAAAATTTTTCTAATTTGAAATATGAAATTCAGAGCTGGGGGAAACCTTAGAAGGTACCCGAGGTTTTATTTTACAGATGAGAAAACTGAGGTTCCAGAGAACAGAATTAACTTGATGAAAGTCATACACTAAATGTCAAAACAAGGAAAACCCCCTCCAAATATTCTAATTTTTAGTCTGGTGCTTTCTAGTATACCTTCCTATAATTGATTTGATTTTCTACCCCCCTTCTTTGTATGGCTTTTAAAGGGGTTTCTGTGCAAGGTGTCTTGTTTTAGTGGATTATATTCATATGGGGAATAATATTAGTTGAACATGCCATAGAAGATACAATTATGTCAGATAACTTCTCCTACAAAACTTTTTTAAAAATGGGATTCAATTTTTTTTACATTATATTCTAAATCCCTCATTAAATTTGCAGTCAGCAAACTACACATTCTTGGGTGAATTTTTTTTTTTTTTCTAGGAAGAGCTGAAATGCACGATGTACTGATTTCCTCCCAAATGCCTTTGAGATTTTTTTTCTCAAAAAAATTTTTTAGAGTCACCAGTTATGTTTTGCAGGCTTTTGAGATGCTCCTTTTATACAGATGACAAAAAGGAAGCAATGGAATACTTATTGGATTCACAAACAGGATGGAAGGGCTGAATACTGGGACGGAAATTGTTGATTACCTCTTATTATAGAATAATTAACATCGTACACAGCACTGTGGTAAGTCAGAAGATGCTTAATTCAGTCTCTCTGGTGATTACGATAGTGATGAATAAGATTTCTATCATCTTTTGGAAAGGTATTTGATCATCTCCCAAAAAGTGGTAAAGGAAGAGAAATGTTCCTATTACCTAGTATTTAGAATTGCTAAAATGTAGCAGAAACCCAACCTGACCTTCAGTGTAGTTTGAAATGTGCCTGTTGTTGCTTTTACTTCCCGTATATTGTGTCACTGAGTATAAGGAAATCCAGTACGATTACTCATTTGTGTTGCTTCTGGCTTATTTTTAGCACCTTAAGCTTGGATAGATCCCTGCCTTCTGACACACCTCCTGTTTGTTTCTCTCCCTTAATGTTAATAATCTGACAATTGCTTGCCATTATTAACCTTGTGCTTTTTCTTCTGAAAGATGATAAAGGTCAAACATTCCCCTAGGCCAATGAAGTATTGTCAAATCAATAAAGCAGGATTTAAAAAGCTTAGAAGGTAGAATTTTAAAGAAAAAAGTTCAGTGTTCCTTCTCCAAAAGATTGTGAGCACCAGAAGGGTTTTTTGTTTTGTTTTGTTTTTTACCTTTGCTCACATGAAGTAATTTATTTGCCTTTTAGAGTTACCTAATAAAATAATAAAAAACGGTACAGTGCTACCTTGAAGGCACAAAGCTTGTATCACATTGACAGCCCATTGGTCAATTAGCAATAAAGCTCTATGATTCAGCTCATATTTTATTTTATAGAAATGTGAGCCTTACAGGTTAGCACTTACTAGGTGAGAATTTATGGAATGACTTTACTGATGGTTGATGGTCATACCTAAATCATCAGTATATGGAGAGTTTTAATATTGTTTGTCATTTTAAAAATTAAGCTTTATCATTTAAGATATAAAATATGACATTTTTAGCTGTTTTTTAAATAGTTGGCTGTAAAAAAGAGCAATATTTTTTTAAGTTCCCAAGTAATTTTTTAATTGGCATTTATTATAAGAAGAGTAACAACCTTTTCCTGTTTTTTTGTTTTTTAATATATGATATGTGTCTTAGTCCATTTGTGCTGCTATAACAAAATATCATAAACTGAACAGCTTAAAAATAACCGAAATTTATTTCTTATATTTCTGGAGGTTAGGAAGTCTAAGATCAGGGTCAGCAGGTTCAGTGTCTGGTCAAAGACGGCAACTTCTTGCTGTGTCCTCACATGGTGGCAAGTGACATAATCTCCCCCGAGCCTGTTTTATAAGGCTACTAATCACTGTCATGAGGCAAATCCCTCATTACCTAATCACCTACCCCAAACCTCCACTTCCTGTAACCATCACCTTGGGGGTTAGGACTTAAATGTATGAATTTGGGGGCAAGACAGACCTTTAGATCATAGCATTATGTTTAACTAGAAATTCCACCAATAAGAATTTTTACCAAAGTAAGTGTTAGTATTCACGTAAATCTGTATCTCAGTCTATTATAGACTGGTATTACAAACTTTGTCTTAGAAAATAGAACATTCCTACAAATTTTTCTTAATCAGTGCACAGGATGAAACATTTGGGGAATCACTTGATTAGCATTAAAAATAGACTAAGAATGGAAAGATGTGGAACTAGAAGACATTGATTCTGTAAAATTATAAAATGGAAGAAAAACCTAATTAAATCCCATGTTCTTAGAGTGCCTATTGGGCTATTTTACTTGCCCATAATTCTGCTGACTCTCAATTCTACGATTGGGCCAATTGTAGAGCTAGCTGGGTCTGGAGCTCACAGACCCCTCAAGCCCATTGTCCAGATTGGGTCACAAACCCTTCACACGCCAGGTTGGGTCCCCAGACCCCTCACATGCAGGTCTATGAGCTAGGTAACCGGCCAAACAGGTCCTTGGAGCCATAGGTTCAAGAGCATGGCTGTGTGTAGTAGATGCCCGAGGCACTAGACAACAGTCAAGCCACGGCGAGGTGCATATGCACCAACTCCACCCACAAACAACTTATTTACAAAGAATGCACCACACCACCCCCAACTGGACCCAAGGTGAGGGGGCCTGATTAAATTATTCTGTTTTCCCAACAGTGCCTGTATGTTTTGTGCTGCTATAACAGAATACCACAGACTGGCTAATTTAAAATGAACAGAAGTTTATCCGTTCATGATTCTGGAGGCTGGAAAGTCTAAGACTGAAGGGCTGGTATCTCGTGAGGGCCTTCTTGCTGCATCATCCCCTGTTGGAAGGGCAAAGAGAGGTGAGAGAGAGACAGGAAGAGGGGGAGAGAGAGAGAGAGAGGGAGGGAGGGAGGGAAGGAGGGAGAGAGAAGGGGGCTGGACTCATCCTTATATAAGAAAACCACTTGATAAAGCCATTAATCCATTCATAAGGGCAGAGCCCTGAAGGCCTAATCACTTCTCAGTTGGCCCCACCTCTCAACTTGGTTGCATTTGGAATTAAGTTTCCATTACATGCTGTTTTGGGACACAGTCAAACCATAGCACTGACATAAGACTGATACTCACATATTTTTGGTACCTGAGAAGTCTGACATAGAAATATGAGTACAATAGTGTAAGTCAAACATTATAAACTTATAATTTTGAAAAATGATTACATTGTATATTGTTGGTTATACTACTTATCCTGATTTGAGCATTACATATTATACACAGTTATTGATATTCAACTCTGTGCCCCACAGATACGTACGATCAGCAATGTTACAATGAAAAAATTTTAAAAAGTTATAATTGCCACTTTATTTGATGTAATATACTTCTGATGTATATAATTAGTTAAGATAAATCAACTTGGTATGTTGCTACTGTGAACTGGGAGTATATAACTTCTATTTATAACATTAATAACTTAATAGTTTACAGATCACTTTAATATAAGTTATTATACTTGTTCCTCATGAGAGATTGAAAAGACAATTGGACATTATTAAACTTTTTAAAATTCAGTTTTTATTGTAGTAATACATAATATAAAATTAATCATTTTAATTATTTTTAAGTGCACAGTTCAGTGGCATTAAGTGTATTCACATTCTTGTGTAACCAGCACCATCATCCATCTCCAGAACTATTTCATCTTCCTAAACTGAAACTTCATACCCATTAAATAATAACTTTCCATTTTCTTCTCCTCACAACCCCTGGCAAACCACCATTCTACTGTCTTATTCTATTAATTTGAATATTCTATGTACCTCATATAAAGGGAATCATAAAATATTGTCCTTTTGGTACTGGCCTATTTCACCCAGCATGTCTTTAAGGTTTATCCATGTTGTGGCATGTGTCAAAATTTCCTTCCTTGTTAAGGCTAACTACTATTTTCTTGTATGTATATACCACATTTTGTTTATCCATTCATCAACAGGTGGACACTTGGGTTGCTTACACTTTTTGGCTAATATGAATAATGTGGCTATGAATGTAAGTGTTTCAGATATCTCTTTCAATTGCTGCTTTCAGTTATTTTGGGTGTATGCCCAGCAGTAGAATTGCTAGATCATATGGTAATTGTATGTTTAATTTTTTGAGAAACAACCATACTGTTTTCCAGAGTGGCTACAACATTTTTCAATATGTAAGCAATACACAAGTATTCTAATTTCTTCACATCATTTTCAGCACTTGTTATTTTCTGTTTTTGTTTATTTATTTATTTTTATAAAAGCCATTCCATTGGTATCTCATTGTGGTTTTAATCTACATTTTCCTAATGATTAGTGATGTTGAGCATCTTTTTGTCTGCTTATTGGCCATTTGTATATTTTCTTTGGAGAAATGTCTATTCAAGTCCTTTGCCCATTTTTCAGTTTGTTTCTAGTTGTTGCTGTTGTTGAGTTGTTAGGAGTTCTTCATATATTCTGACTATTAATCCCTTATCACACAATTTGTAAATATTTCTCCTACTCTGTAAATTGCCTTTTCACTTTGTTGAGTGTGTCCTTTAAAACTCAAAAGTTTTTGATTTTGATGAAACCCAACTTAGCAATTTTTTCTTTTGTTCT
>NW_007732884.1:18573-26293 GCF_000696425.1 Galeopterus variegatus | reverse complement strand
CAATAATGATTGAATCAGTAACAATCTCCCATCAGAGAAAAGTCCAGGATCTGATGGCTTCATGCCTGAACTTTACCAAACATTTAAAGAACTAATACCAATATTTCTCAAAGTCTCCCAAATGAATGAAAGGAGAAAATATTTATAAACTTGTTTTACAAGGTCAGCATTACCCTGATACCAAAGTCAGATAAGAATACTACAAAAAAGAAAACTACAGGAATATTTCTGGTGAATAGATGCAAAAATTCTGAATGAAATACTAACAAACCAAATCAAAGAGCACATTAAAAAGATCATTTATCATGATTAAGTGGGACTTATCTGTTGGATGTAAAAATAGTTCTACGTACAGAAATCAGTAATTTGTATACATCACATTAACAAAATGAAGGTAAAAACCATGTGATCATCTCAATAGATGTAGAAAAAGCACTTAACATTATTCAACATTCCTTCATGATAGAGACTCTCAACATATATGTATAGAAGGAAGTTATCTAAACCCAATAAAAGCCATATATGACAAACCCACTGCCAATATCATCCTGAGTGGGGAAAAGCTTTCAGGAACAAGACAAGGATGCCCATTCTCATTACTCCTATTTAACACAGTACTGTAACTACTTGCCAGAGCAATTAAACAAGAAAAAGAAATAAAGGGCATCCAAATAGGAAAAGACAAAGTCAAATCGTCACTGTTTACAGATGACATGATTCTATATATGGAAAACCTGAGAGACTCTGCCAAAAATCTCTTAGAGCTGATAAACAAATTCAGTAAGGTTGCAAGGTACAAAATCAGTGAACAATCAGTAGTGGTTTTATACTCCAACAACAAATTATAAGAAAAAAATCAAGAAAGCAAGCACAGTTACAATATTTTTGTATATTTTATTGATGGGAAAACTTGGACTCTGAGACTTGAAATAACATGCCCCAAATTGGTAAAATTTCTTGACGGGTAAGTGATAAAACCATGACTTTAGTGTAAGGATTTTTTTGGTTTTTGTTGTTGTTGTTGTTTTGTTTAGTTTCTGTCTATTTTAGAGCCCAATGATTTTGCCATAAGACCAAAGTTTGAATTAATGTTTAGAGACTTGGAATATATAAGCTCTCAATTTCCTTCCACCTCTAGCATTCTCAGCTTTATTTTCTTATGTAATAACTCTCCTTGATACCCATTATAATAATTTTCTTTTAGAATTTTGTTATAAGAAAAATTTTTACTAAAAAATATAAATCTACTATTTTCCCATCAGCTAATGCTCCTCATGCTCTGTTCATCTTTGTGGCAATAATTGCTTTCTAGCTAAATTTTGTCTGGAAAGTCTTCTCAGAACTTAGTAAATTACCTGTGAAAACTTCTGATGTTAGCTTGTTGGGGTACGATATTAAGAAAACTTCCTCAAGAAGAAAGGCAGAGAGACAGCTCCTTGCAATCAAGGAAATAATATGAAAAGTTCTAAGTGGAAAAAGCTCCTGTATATCAGAGTATCCTTTCATTAAACCCCTGGCTCTCAAAGGTGGAATTTTGAGTGGTTACCCATGGTTAGCTCTGAGTCAGAGATAAAGAGGAATCAGGTCACATAGGATTTTGGCCTTTATCCTGAGGGATGTGGGAAACCACTGCAGGGTTTTGAGCTGAGGTGTAACATACTGACTTTGGTTTAGAAAAGATCCTTCTTGCTGCTATGTTGACAAGAGCAAGGAGAAAATCATGGAAGTAGTGAAACCTGTTCAAAATCTAATGCAATAATCTAGGTAAGAGGTGATGGTGGTTTGAACTAAGAGGTGGAGGGAGAGTGGTGAAAATTGATCAGGTTCTACATATATTTTGAAGATAATGCCGGAAAGAATATATTTTGCTGGTTTGGAAAGCAAAAGAGAAGGGTCAAGACTGACGTCAAGGTTTCTGGCCTGAACAACTGAAAGGAAATGGTTGACATCATTTGAGATGGGAAAGACTGTAGATGGAACAGTTTTGAGGAGCAAGAATAAGAGTTTAGTTTGGGACATGTGAAGTTTGAAATATTGTGAAAGTGGAGATGTCAGGCAGGTAGTAGAAATGTCAACTGGGATTTTGGAAAAGGAGCCAGGATTATATATATAAGTTTGGAAATCATTGGCGTAAGGAAATGGAAGGGAACATGAACCAATGAGGAGAGGAGCAAGGAAGA
Organism: Galeopterus variegatus; assembly: GCF_000696425.1. Taxonomy (NCBI): domain Eukaryota; kingdom Metazoa; phylum Chordata; class Mammalia; order Dermoptera; family Cynocephalidae; genus Galeopterus; species Galeopterus variegatus. The sequence continues at coordinate 24,113 of NW_007732884.1, read as the reverse complement.
CACATGCCTTACCTCCAAACCCAGACAGAGAAAAACAGCCACCACTACAGAGGACTGGGTGGGAAGCAGAGACCTCAGGGAAAGCCAGGCTTCTTCTGTATTTACCAAGAAAGTGAACTGCCTTACCTCCAAACCCAGACAGAGAAAAACAGCCACCACTACAGAGGACTGGGTGGGAAGGAGAGACCTCAGGGAAAGCCAGGCTTCTTCTGTATTTACCAAGAAAGTGAATGGATACAAGATTTTGTCATGATAGAGACTTTTGCTGATGGTGGACTTTAATTCCTGAAGGCACAATGGGAAAGTTTGAAAGTGGGTATTTGTGTACTAGGTGTGGGGTGGGGAGGAAGGTTGGTGAGAAAGAAGGCTCATGTTAGATAGAGCCTTATGGGAATTAAAGTATGGGAGGTAAGCAGTGAACTGAGAGTCTGAAGGTTCTTGTGTTGAGTGATATAAACAGAGATAAATGGCATACTGACAATCCTGGTGGATTCAAGGAAGAAAGTGGCTGTGAATATTGGAGGTTAGTGAGGAATTGGTGTCTGGGCTTTTTTCCTGATGTCCTTTGCCAGAGCTGAGGAGATCTGGGAGAGCTGGGTCTTATCCTGGAACTTATGACCTGATTGATGATGGAGGCAGAAGCTATAGAGTGGGAAGGATCATTATCTCAAGAGAGGAGTTAAGTCAATTTTCTCTTGACCCCTATTGGGAGAAAGATTACATTAGTTAGCTGATATTTGAAGAGTCTCCCAGCCATAGACAGACTAAGGTATAACCTGGATCTTTATCCATTATTAGTTTCTTAAACTTTAAAAAAAAATAAAAACTATAGTACTTGATTTATGCAATAGTGGCAATGTACGTCTGTGTCATAAAGACTTTTAGAAATGAATTTGAAAGCTTGAAATACAGAAAGAGAATAATAATCAAAAAAGAGAACAGCATCCATTTTCCTGTTTTTAAGCTCCTTGATTTGACTAGAGAGATAGGGTCATCGGAGAGAGGTACAAAAGCTTAAAAGGAAAAGATAGAAATAGAAGCTACTTTCTTAGAGTAACTTGGTAGTGAGATTTTATGTTCAAATATAAATTGTTTGTATGTAATTGAAAGACAGAATATGATGACCTCAAAAACAAGACCAGGTAAAATAATTATATAAGAGTTCTGAGCAATTAAAGCAACATAAATAGGCTTTTGAATTTTTCTTTGTGCAGTCTTTCCTGTATATTCTCCTCAGAGAAAAAAGGAAGTTTGTATTTTAAGAGATTAAACTATTTTTCTTATGTTTAAATTCATCTTAATCCTTAATATCTCATATGCTTTGTGTCATAAAGGTTAGTGTAGCTGCAGTATCCCCTATCCTATTTTCTATCCCATGAGAGAGAAAAATTTGGATCTAGAAGAAAACTTCCAGAGTGAATAGAGCAAAGCTGTTATTTATTTTACATAATTCAACCTGTGAATATTGCTCTTCTATTTTATAATATTTTTATATTATATCCAATCACAGAGACACTACAAAAATAATTCTAGGAACCAACATACAGTATTATTTTTGCTCACTTGGTCTGTTTCCAAATGTTCCATTTTCTTTTCACTGGAACACTCATCACTATATAACTTTTAATAATTTTCTAGTGGAGAATTGCATTGTTTTGCAGTTTGTCAGCACTTTTGAGGGTATAGACTGGTTTCTTAATTAAAAGGACGACACAAACTATGCAGTGGCTTTTGGGGCTGTGGTTTACTCTCACCATCATATACCTTATGGTTACTTTTGAGAATTTCTTTAGGGCTGGGACCCCAGAAGAAGACACTGAACTTGAGTCTGAGGTTCACAGGTACGGAAAAGACCTAAACCTTTACTAACAATTATAGGTTGTTTATAAAAAGAGGAATGCTGGGCTGAGAAGGTGAACAGTGGGGTTGGACATGACATTAGAAGGACTTGGATTTAATTTCTGACTCTGCCACTTACTAGCTGTGTGACCTAGGGCATATTTCTTAAGTATTCTGAGCCTCAGTTTACTTATCTGAAAAATGTGTCTGCTGTAGCATTTTTGTGAGATTTAGAAGTACTTTTTGTAAAGTTCTAGCTGTATGGTACATACTATTTATTACAAGGATTTATAGTAAGCATATGACAATGTAACTGAATTTCTTCTCAAGTGGACATTTTCCTGCTCTGTTTTCCTTTTGTTTTGAAATGGGAAAATTAAGTCATTTCTGTCTCTCTCTTCCCTGTTTAACTTTGCACATAGGCAGTTCTGTTCCCTAGAGTACGTCTCCTTCATGGCATGCCTGACATTTGAATTAAAGCTGCTATTTGTGATGCCTCTGAGCTTCCTTCTTGTGTGTGGTTATCATCTGGAGGGTTAGTCAGTGTGGCTGCTCTAATGTGATGTTACAACCTGTTTTCTTTTAAAGCTAAGGGTGTCATTTGTTGGCAGTATTACATTTATGAACATTCCCATTTGCTTTCTAGTAAAGAGATGTGACAGCTAATTTTGTGTTTTTTCATCCTAGAGGAATAAACATTTTTAGTTTACAACAAATTGACCTTTATGCTTTATCTAAAGTGAAAAGTGGATGCTGTTAGTTTGGGGATTTGTTCTGTTTGAAGTTTCATAGGAAAAAGATCAGCAATACAGAGATTTTTTTCTAAGCCATAGAAGTATAGTGATTTCATTGTCTTTCTGTGAGAAAGGAGGAGAATGGTTGCCAGGAGACTAATATGAATCTTAGGGTATTAGATGAAAAAAAAAATCTCCCACTAGCTAGTAAAACAAAACCTGCAAATAGGAAATATTCATAGCAGCATTCCCTAGTGGCTAGAGCTTTTCATTTGGTTGGGCACACCAATAAAATTTTTCCAGAAAATAAAGCCAGATATTTTATGCCTACACATACTTTGGGGATAAAAGACATGGAAGCTCCCTCTTTCAAACTCATTTTAAACCCACAAAAGAAAAAGCTTCAAATTATTGCAGCTCCTAAGTTGACAATATTGGTTGTTCACCATCAGGAGGTTTCTGTCCACCCTCTCCTCTCACCTATCATTTGTTTATATTGTTTCTATTTTTTTTAAAAAAATTCTTTGTGGACATTGATGTTTCCAAATGACAGGTTTCAGGGATGACCATGTGAATCCTTTCCACAGCTTGCAGCCTCCATTCTGCTATAGCAGATTATTTCCTGTTATTCTTAGTTTCTGTTGGTCTATAGACTGACTATAATGTGGAAACTGCTCTTTCATCAGTACTGTTTTTCTTTTCCTTTTTCACAGAACTTATTAACTTGCTAAGAAATGCTCAGGGCTTTCTCTATATGTGAAAAATTTAATCCTTTGCAACATTTGTGTTGGCTTTCAAAAAAATTTTATCTCACTGTTCACTACAGGAAACTAATAGATACTGGGTATTTCTCAGGGATCAAACTCAAATGCCGTCATAGATCAGGCAGGTAACAAACATGTGAAGTGGGAAGGCAGAGACATAGAAGAAAATAAGGAAGAGTGGAGTCTGGGGTAACAGAACATTACATGACTTCTGTAAATGTACGCAAGTTAATGATTGTTATTATTTTTAATCACTGTGTCTAACCAAAGTCACTATTGCTGTCCCCATCTGGTCATATTGTTGATGACATATATTGGCTTAATTTAATTTTTTATAGTAACTAACTGGGTACAGATTTTATTATTCTGATTTTACAGATAAGAAAACTGAGGCTCAGAGAATTTTGATAATTTGTCGAAGGCTATAGTGAAGTTTAGGAAGCAGCAATTTAAAATCATATCATCTGGATCTGAAACTTATGTTAATTCCCTCTGTATAGAGCTGCATCCACAGCCTTAAATATACCCAGAAGTTGATAAAACAATTCATTTATCCAAAAGTTATTTGTTATGTGCTAGGGAATATTCTAAGTTCTGGAAGAGAAGTAGGGAATCATCCAGAAAAAACTTCTGCCTTTGCTCAGGTCGATTCCCTCCTTTCTCTCCAGTGCTTAGAATATTCCTACGCACGTAGAATTACAAGGCCAGATGTTCTTAGCCTAGATTCTGGCATTCATTACAAGTGGGACTCCCTCAAATTATGTAGAAGAATTTATTGATTATGTGTATTTGAATGTTTGTGGAGAACTAGTATTAATAAGATTCTTATAAGCAGCTATAGTCCCCAAATTCAAAGAAAATAAAGTTAAAGATTACTGGTCTAGCTGCTTTTTTCTTTTGCTTAAAGCATAAGTGCATATAAAATGCAGATTATTTATAGATTATAAATTGGAAGAAAATGGGCATTTTTAAAACTTTTGAAAACATGTGCTTTTATACATTTTTAAAGCCAAATATTTCATTTGCTATAATACATATTTAAACTAAAACATTTAAATGAAAACTTTTATTTTTGATTTTTAATAGTTTAATTTTCCTATTACTTTTATAATATCTTGTCTAAAAGACCATACTAAAATTATATTTACTTTATTATTTCTTTCCTTTATGTGTTTCTACTACTACAGAAATTTGTGGTAATATATTTACCTATTTCTCATTTTATTTTTTGTAAAATATATGTTGAAAGGAAAGTGACTACCATATGAGCTTACTTTTTTGTTGTTATATATGTTTTTATTTTTCATGAGATGATTTTAATGAAAATATTAACTGGTATTTTAACTTGAGTCACTATTCTTAAGATCTAAATTAAATGGCCACATACCATATAAATAGGCATATTTAATGTTTCTGAGGGAATATTTATCTTGTAAAAAAATTAAAGTCAAAAATTTTCCTTTTTATAGAGAAATTTCTGTTACGGTGAACAACTACTTATTTAAAAATGTATCTGAAGGAAGAAACAGACACTCCTTCCAGTAAAACAAGAAAAGAATTTATGGTGAATTCTGTAAAAAATACTATATTTTGATTGCCATGTCATTGCAACTATTGGAATTTATGTAACTCCTCTGTTTGGATATTACTGTTCAAAGTTAATGAATTGATCCAAATATATCTGTGCCATCTAATATTCTCAACACAGCCTGTGATAATTTTTTGCCTCCTCAGAACAAAGGTAGTATTTGTTGCAATATGAATATCTTTCATCTGCTACAAAATAAACACAAGCTTGGTGATATGGAATTTACTTTCTGTGATCCCTGAAATGCTACTGGATACATGGCATTTGCTTATGTTTTTAATGCCTAGGATTTTATTTTTCTCCCTGCATGTTTTAAAATTTTACCATGGTTATCAGTATTCTCTGAGTTCTACCTGGCTGCCATTTCTTCCTCTACCTTGAAGTAGTGACACCTCATCCATCTTATTTGGTTGAGGTCTCCAGTGTGAATTCTGAACAACTAACAATCAAACTGCAGGCTACTAATATATGTCTCACCAACCTCTTTACTTACTAAATTTTATTTGCATAAAATAGGATTTATCTGCATTTTAGTTGCATAAATAATTCTATTTACTTACTTCTTTTTGTATACCCAACATAGATTTTGGTTAGTCTTCCTGCTTATTGGCATCA
>NW_007732884.1:17493-18552 GCF_000696425.1 Galeopterus variegatus | reverse complement strand
CTTACTAAATTTTATTTGCATAAAATAGGATTTATCTGCATTTTAGTTGCATAAATAATTCCATTTACTTACTTCTTTTTGTATACCCAACATAGATTTTGGTTAGTCTTCCTGCTTATTGGCATCACTGTTAACTCATGCCCTAAATGGAGGTAAAGTCAGTGTGTCAAAAACTACCTAATTACACCAAGGGATCTACTCTTAATACATTTCTCCTTTGCCTTGGCTCAAGTGTAATTTATTGCGCACTTGTCGTAGTTTGTTCAGGTTAGACCTCCTGGTTTTATTATCCCCAAACCCTTATTACCTGACACATGTTTTTCATTTCATATATAATTTTTTTTTAAAAAGATTGTGTTTTAAAAATTGTAAATATCTCCTTTGCCAAGTATAGTGGATTGAATTGTGTCTCTCAAAGATATATGTTTATGTCTTAACCCCTGATACTGTGAATGTGATCTTATTTATATGGAATTTTGGCAGATGTAATAAAGATAAAGATCTCAGGATGAGACTATCCTGGATTCGGGTGGGCCTAAGGAAAGGTGTGGTGGGTGTCCTTATAAAAGGCAGAAAAGGAGAAGACACAGGGAGACACAGGGGAAAAGAGCATGTGAAGACGGAGACAGAGGCAGAGATTGGAGTGATGTCTCTACAAAATAAGAAACACCAGTGTTTACCAACAACCACCCTAAGTTAGGAAAGAGGCATGAAGCAGATTCTCCCTTAGAGTCTCGGGAAGGAACCAGGCATGCCCATACCTTGATTTCACACTTCTGGCCTCCAGAACTGAGAGAGAAAGAATCTCTGTTACTAAAAAAAATTGTAAGGACCTCAGTTACTTTTAGGATGTAGGTTGTAACAATAATTACTCTTGAGATGATACTGTCTCTGAAATTGACCACAGAAGATATGGTTCCTAAAGCTCAGGTTCCTCAGGAATGTCTACTCATATAGGGATCAAACTGTGATTTGGATAAGTGACGTCTCTAGTGCTAAGAGTCTAGCCCTAGAGCATTCTGACTTTCCTCTCTCTCACTCCTCTGGTCCTTAAATAGA
>NW_007732884.1:14036-16493 GCF_000696425.1 Galeopterus variegatus | reverse complement strand
GCCACGCTTCCCAAGCGGCGCACTATCCAGTGCGCCACCGGGCCGGCCCGTTAGTGTATTTTCTGCCAGAAGTGAGATGAGGTGGGTCTTCAGTAAGTCAGTTTTGCCAAGTGTCAGGCTCTCCAGTGAAAGTTTAGAAGAAGATCGAATGTGTTGGATAAAATAAGGTTTGAGATTTATGTGAGGATTTGCATTTCCATGCATTATGTATCCTCCATTATTGGGGGTAATTGAAAACTAGAAATAACACTGATGGGTATATGAAAACATGAGATGCAGTACAATGAAATTAAACAATGTCTCCTTGCCAAATGATATACTTTTGGTGTTTCAGTTAAACATGCATCCCAAATAGAGTTTTTTTGAGGAAGGTGTAAATACTACAGTAAAAGGTATTGGGGAGAAAAGCAGAGGCTAGAAATCTTTAGAGAAGTGAATAATGAATGAAAAGACTTTTTCTACTAGTAAACGAAGTATGTGAAAGAACTTTAAAATCATGAACCGACTATTGCATATCATTTTAGAGGGCTCAACAAATTGATCATCACTCAGGAGAAATAAAAACATGACTCAGACTATTTCTGGGAGGTGTGACTGGCTTTATGTATCAATAGCAAAGATTTTAAACAGTATTAAGTCTGTGCAAAGAAAAGTATTTCTTTTGGAACGCCAAGACAGAGTTAAAGCAGAAAATAGCTTCCTATTGTCTATTACCTCTCATTGGGTCTGGTAGTAAAATATCATGTATTAAAGCTGTTTCCGTACCCTAATCTATGAAAAATTAAAGTGTTTATTTGNAAAACTAAACCACTGGTTTAATCTTTCATTACACATTTCCTAAGTGGCATCTATTACTAAGAACCTGTAACTTTCGTGCACATGCGTCTTTGAAACAAATGAGGCAAGTTTTCATGATGTGTCTGTTATATGGTTTGTGCTTTGCTTTGATGTCAACACCTCTTTTGGTGCTAGGAGCTTGTGGAGAAAACATGTCTGTCCTAGAAGTTTGGGAGAATGCAGAATTCACCATGTAAAAGCACATTTCAGCCTGATGATTTGTTCATGTACCTAAGGAGAAGCCTAATGTATGGAAATAAAAATATTTATCATATCAGCAGAAGATTAATTTATATTCCTTTTCCATCATGTGAATGCATATGTGCAACTCAGTAATGATTGAGTTATAATGAGATTTTTTTAAAGGAAGAAAACAGCTTTAAGTTTATTTTTTATTATTTTTAAGATATCTCACATTCTCCCTCTGAACGACAGTGTTGCTTATCTCTTTGACAGATGCAGTCCCATGGCTTTAGAGTAGATAGGCTGATGGAAGAGAAGAAAAGTGGAAAAGTGAAATTTGATTTAGTAGTAGTATTCCTGGGAGCACGGACATTTCTAGACTCTGATCCACAGTCTCTGGAGACATGAAAATGTGTGAGGCGAGCTAGCCCTGTTGGCTTGATTTTTGTCCTTTACTCTGGGCATGTCCTTCATATGATCAGTCTTCTTCTCCTAGATTTCCCTAGAAATGAAGTCTCCAGGCTTTCATGTGTTTCTTTTTAAGTGAGAGCCGCAGGTGCGACACATTTTGAAAGCTGTAGTAAACAGATTTCTGCTTAGAGGGTAACAGAAGTCACAAAACTAAATGTTGAGGTGATTTTCTGTCAAACTGCAGTAGTTACACCAGTAGCACAAAGAACCATCTTTAAAATCCTTTTATATATTCTAGCATGGGAATTTTTTTTCTGTTGTTGAAGAAATCTATTATGATAATATTGATGAGAATATTACTAGAACAAAAGGCTCATGAAGGCAGTGGTTTATTGGTTCTATTTTACCCATGCCTGGCATGCAGTAGGGAAATTTTTGCTGAATGAATTAGTAAATTATGTTAAGTGAAATAAGCCAGGCACATAAAGAGAAATACCACATGTCCTCAGTCATAAGTGGGAGCTAAAAAAAAATAAATAAACAAATGCATTTTAGGAAGAAAGATACAACAATCACAAAAATTTGTTGTACTTTCAAAAGGAGAGAACAGAACTGAGACCACCAGAAGGAAAGAGGGAGGAGGAGGGAGGGTTAGCAAAAAACAGGTAAAGGGCCACAAAAAATGATTGCATTCTGTAATGTTGAATATACTAATTACTCTGATTTGAGCATTGCATGTTGCACACGGGTACTGATATTCAATGCTGTACCCCACAGATATGTATAATCAGTTATGTTTCAATAAATAATAAAATAAAATTAGCAGAATCTGAAAAAAAATCTTGGTATTTTGCTTTCTCTGACTCTCCTTAATTCTTATATAGGTGATATTTCAGATGAATGAGAGGTAAATCTTTTAAAATAAAACGATTTGCTGTAAATTATGGATTAGAACCCTTGCTTTATGTTAGATTTATAAATCTTATCTTTAGAAGAGTTAGATATCACATTATACACACACACACA
>NW_007732884.1:2657-12960 GCF_000696425.1 Galeopterus variegatus | reverse complement strand
TTGCATTGTACTCAGCATATTTTCTCCAAGGTTGGTTTATCTGTTCAGGAGAATTCAAGTGGTTGAGAAATTTTATTGATATTGCATCCAGTTTAGATATTCATTGGAGTGTTTGGGTTAGCTGTTCAGTTCCTGTCCCTAACAGAGCTCTGTAGGTGGCTATGGTGATTCACACTGATTGATACTTGCTCATGTGACATGGGGTAAAGAGCACTGACTGGCTTCTAACCCACAGACCTGGATTACTAACTTTTAAGCTTTACTTTTATCATATGAAAAGCTATACTTGATACAAACTTGAGAGTACATGCCTGATAAGGTAAATTTCACTAAATAAGGCAATACACATATGGGCAGGAGCAGTCTTCTTTTTTTCCTTTTCCTGCCTTCTAATTTTTGGAAATATTACTATACATGTTTCTACCATAAATAAACTTTTTTACTAGTGGTCATGGACAGCTACTTGGTGTAGTTGTAATTCCTTTGATTAAAATGCATTTGTGTGATAACTTCAAAGTTAAGCATTTGGATCCCCATACTGGCTATTGCCGAGGGTGGTGGGGAGGGGGCACAGGTGGGAAGCCTTTGTGGAATTTTTCTAGCACGCTAGCACCTACCTATAGATAGTAGTAAGAATTAGTTTGTGCTAGCTTCCTATTAAAATATCATACAAGCAAATTTCTTGCAAAACATCATGATAAAAGAGCAGTGAATTTTCAGGTAGCATGCTTTATAACATACGTGCTAAAAGAGGCAAATCATAATACATCACACAGGCCCAGTTTTCTTAAATATGAAATAAGGGTAAAAATACCTGCTGTCTACAATGCCGGGGTGGCTTTGGGAATCAAGAAATATATGTGAAACTATGTGTTAATGTAATACTTTGGCATACATAAGTAATACATCACACAGGCCCAGTTTTCTTAAATATGAAATAAGGGTAAAAATACCTGCTGTCTACAATGCCGGGGTTGCTTTGGGAATCAAGAAATATATGTGAAACTATGTGTTAATGTAATACTTTGGCATACATAATGACTTCATTGTGCTATTTATGTTTTTATAATAGTCTTATGATAATTAAAAACCATTTTGTTTGTGTCACGGCACAAAAGTGATGACAATTAAATGAAAATAAGATATTCGCTCAAGTTTCTTCTTTATAACTGAAAGACGTTATATTCTACACCGTTCTAAGCAAACTTCTTCTTCTCCAGAAGTTTTATTCAATTGGTATTTGGTAGCAGAGGATCTTTTACTAAATAACAAAAGTTACTACAACATTACAAATCAGGACTTTTTTTTTTCTTTTTTCCCAGAGAAACAGTTGTTAAACATTTATCAGCCCTTTACTGAAAGGAGAAAAAACTGTGTGTTTACTGGCTTAAAGTTTATTACATTCAATAGAATTGGGGCTCAAAAGATAAAATTAAACTGCGTCACATTTCTCACATACTTGGATTTTTTTTTTTTTTTTTTTGGACTGCAATTCGTATCTGCTACATCCATGCAGTTGAATACTTATTGCTTCCTGGGAAAGAATCATAAGTCAAGAAGTCCTAAGTCATATCTTTTGATTTTATGAAGAATGTTATAAATAAAGTCCTATTTTCAAAAACTCATTCCATAATATGTGTATCAAAATTGATGTATGAAAATAAGAAGGAACATATACATTTATATACAATTATTAGACTGACAAAACCAACTACTATTAAAAAATTCTTGACAAAACATATTCTTTTTGAGTGTTTTCTGTATGGGTTAGACTAGTTGAGGCTCTTGAAAATGGGTTCACTAAAGTGTGTATGGAAGAAATTTTTTTTTCCTTGAAAATTACCCTGTGAAAAGAATAGACAATCTTTATTACAGCAGAAACTTTGAAGTTCATTGAGATCAATATAATCTGTGTCAAAATAGTCTGGTTGTGAGTCAGTGTGCATGAAGCCTCAGTAATGAAGACTGAGAGGGAGCACTTTTCACAGTGAATTCTTCAGTTATTCTTGGCTTCCTGCTTCATTAAGATAAAATCCATTTCTCTTCTAAAATATCAATAATCTTTTTCTGAAAATTTTTTGATGGTTTTTTAACAATAATTTCCCCCAATTTTACTATTCTGCCAAGCAGTTTTTCCTTGAAATTATTAGACTTCTTTTCTCCCAGGGAAAACATCTTTATTTGTACTTAAATATTTTGAAAAGAGACAACATGTTTATGAAATCATCTCTTGGTTCAAAGGTGTATTTGCAGCACTTGGTCACACATTCGACTTTATTGGCTTAGAATCAACTTATTCACTTACATACCAGATGGTTATTTATTAAGTGATTATGTATAAGCATTTGAGCATAATTGTAGGGATCTTATTTATTTATGATAACTCATAAGTCACTCATATCAACATAAAATCTTACCAGCAGTGTATGGGAGGATTTGTTTCTCTCTACCTTAACACTGTATTGATAGTTTTTATAAATGAATATTTAGTAAGGTAAAATTATATTTCATTATGTTATCATGTAATTTTTCTTCAGTCATTACATTGATTTTTATTTATTTATTGTTTTGCTTTTTGTTATTTTTTAACCTTTAAAAAATTTTATTTTATCATTACTATTGTGCAATTTTTTATCACTAGTAAGGTTGAATTTAACCATTTCTATTTTTTCTTTATTATTAAGCTGCTTATGGCCTTGATCTAATCTTCTAATCAATTGTACATTCATATTTTCTCTTCCTAATAAATATATTTGAACATTATATTTATTGTATATGCATATTGTATATATATACACATAATAAATTTTGAAAATGTTTTAAAACTACCAAAATTATAACAGGAGACACATTTTAAATCATTAGATAAAAATAGTGTAAGGAAATGAACTCTAGAGCAAATGGTAGAAAAAACTAAAACATGAAACAAGTAGCATAAAAATCACAGATCATGAAAGTAGCTGATATTGTAATTTTTTTCTCAATATATATGAATAGGTTAAAGAAATATTTGGATTCAGTTAATAATATACAGATTCAGTCTCTTGCTATTGCAAGAAATACCCATAAAACTGACAGAATTAAACAAGGTAAGAAATCGATGAACAAGGATATAGTAGACAATTGCAAATGAAAGAAATTTGATGGTGAAATTAATATTGGACAGCGTAGGATTCAGGCAAAGACTGTCAAATAAAACAATTAGATGTGCTGACAACTGCTTTAATCTATATCAAATATATAAATATGGGCTGTTAGATGTAAATAACACATTAAACAAATAAAACAAAATTGTTAATAATACAATAAAATCAGCAAAAGCATAAATAAAATTTGAAATTTTAATATAGCTTTTCTCCATTTCTGACAAATGATCAGAAATAGAATATGGAAATAAAGGAATTGAATAATGTAATTAAACTCTAATAAATATATAAAAATGTGTACCCCCTAAAATAAAGTTTATGTAATGTCTATGGAATATTTATAAAAATTGATATGTATTAGACCACACAGAAAATCCTAAAAATAGCACCAAATTGGAAATTCTTTGACTGAAATAATATAAAAGTTGAAATTAGCAGCAAAGGATTAAAAAAGCAATGTTTCTTTTTCTTTTTTTCGTTAACTTTTCAGAAAAGAAAAGAAAAACAAAACTGTAATTGCATACTAGTTAGAAAGAATGACTGTGAGATTCTTTATATCAACACAAGTAAACCTAATAAAACAAGAAGAGGAGGTACATATAAAAAAACAGAAATTAATGAAGTAGAAAATTAGAAGTCTAGAATCTATAAATTAACATAAGTACATTTTTTGGGGGGGGAAAAAACCAAAATAGATAAAACACTATCTGACAAAACCAAATAAAATCGAGAGAGCACACTTGCACAACATTAACAGTGAAAGTGTCTAAAAATCACAATGACAAAGGAAATGAAAATATAGGTCAACAATGTCAGCTAATTTGTTTGAAAATCTTAAAGATTAAGATTTCTGTTTTCAGAAATTAATGACTATTAAAAATGAAAAAAAATTGAGATTAAATAGTGATAAACAATAAAAATTGAATAAATCAATTTGATTACCCAGTCAGTCCTTCAAGTCAGATACTTAGAATTAATTTTCAAGGCTGTCTTTTCCTTGCCCACCACATCTAACACCTGTCAACCCTTCCTCAAAGATAAATCTCAAATCTGTCTACTTCTCTGCACATCTACTGCTGTCAACTTAGCAGCCACAACGTTTGTCCTGGGCCTGTGCAACGGCCTTCAGACTCGTCTCCCTCTTTGTACATTTGTGCTCCTCCACTCCATTCTCTCCCTCAGCAACCAGAGTGACTTCCTTAAATTAGGTAAAAATATCCCTCTCAGATCAAAGTAAGTCAGTGTTTCCCTTTCTTGATCTAATAATATTTAACTCGTTTCCTGTGGCATATTAGGTCTTGCATGATTTGGTCTCTGGCTGTCTTTTAGGTCATCTTTGCCACTCTCTCTTGCTCACTGGGCTACAGCCATACTGCCATTTTTCAGCTGTATGGCTATACCCAGAATTTCGAGATTGGAGCCATAGCATCAATAATGACTAGCTGTGTGACCTTGGACATCACTTATCAGTGTCTTGGTTTCCTCATCAATAAAGTGGAAATAATAATGGCACATGGAGAATGCTCAGAACAGTGCCTGGTGCATGTAAACATTCAGTAACTAACTATTCTTGTGTTGCATTTCTTTGTGTTATTGTTATTATTTTCTGTCTTAAAGACTGTATCAGTCAACATTTGACTAGAAATCAAAACCAGGTAGAGGTCTATCTCTACAGCTCTCCACCAGCTACTAGAAATCCTGGATCACAAACCCCATACTACTACATTTTTCTAGTAGTCTTGCTTTCCCATACTCCTAGATTAAACATTTCACATGTTCTCTCCCCCTTGGAAATTGGCTTACATGATTATGGGCCTGCTAGCCATATCTAAAACTTTTGAGGTAGACTGGCCAGAACTCTCAGGCAGCAGTTTATGGGCAGAATTTTTTTCTCCTGGACAATTTCAGTTCTGCTCTTAAGACCTTTCAAATGATTGAATTGATCAAACTATAAAGCTTATGCACAGCAAAGGAAACAATCAACAGTGTGAAAAGACATCCTAAAAAATGGGAGAAAATGTTTGCGAACTACGCATCTGACAAGGGATTAATATCCAGAATATACAAAGAGCTCAGACAACTTTACAGTAAAAAAACAAATAATCCAATTAAAAAATGGGCAAAGGAGCTAAATAGACATTTCTCTAAGGAAGATATACAAATGGCCAACAGGTATATGAAAAAATGCTCAACATCACTAATCATCAGGGAAATGCAAATCAAAACCCTTTTGAGATATCACCTCACCCCAATCAGACTGGCTGTTATAAAAAAGACAGAATAACAAATGCTGGCAAGGATGTAGAGAAAGAGGAACCCTCCTGCACTGTTGGTGGGCCTTAAATTAGTACAGGCATTATGAAGAACAGTATGGAGGTTCCTTAAACAACTACAGACAGAACTGCCATGTGATCCAGCAATCCCACTACTGGGGATATATCCAGAGGATTGGAAATCCTCATGTCAAAGGGATACTTGCTTTCCCATGTGTATTGCAGCTCTATTTATAATAGCCAGGAGATGAAACCAACCTAAATGTACATTGATGGATGACTGGATAAGGAAATTGTGGTATACATACACAATGGTATACTACTCAGCCATAAAAAAGAATGAAATTCTACCATTTGCAGCAATGTGGGTGAGCCTAGAGAAAATTATTCTAGATGAAACAACTCAGGTTCAGAAGGAGAAATACCACATGTTCTCACTCATAACTGGGAACTGAATCCATAAATAAACAAATTGTTTTGTTTTTAAAAGTGATATTTGTGAACTCCCAGGCCTTGCTGCCTCAGTGTATCTCTGCAATTTTAATAATTTGTGTATTAGTTGTAACAGTTTTCTAATGGAATCTTTAAAGTTTTTTATATATAAAATCTTGTTTTCTGAAAACAGAGACCATTTTACTTCTTATTTTTTCATTTGTATGATTTTTATTTCTCTTTCTTGCCAAAGCGCTCTGGCTAAGACTTTTACTGCTATGTTGAATAGAAGTTGTGAGACTGGGCATTCTTGCTTTGTTCCTGATCTTAGAGAAAAAGCTTTTGGTTTTTCATCATTGAATATGATGTTAGCTGTGCTCTTTTCATATATTGCTTTTATTATGTTGAGGTTTATTTCTGCTATTCCTAGTTTTTTCTTTTTTTTTCTTTTGGAGAGTTTTTATCATGGAAGTGTGCTGAGTTTTGCCAAACATCCTTTTTGCATCTGTTGTGACTATTATGTAGTTTTAATTCTTTATTCTGTTTATGTGGTATATCACATTGACTATCATATGTTGAGCCATCCTTGTGTCTCATGGAAAAATCTACTTGGTTATGGTTATTCTTTGGTCCAATCGTTATTCATGAGTGTATTGTTTAATTTCCACAGAATTGTGAATCTTTCAGTTTTCCTTCTGCTGTTGATTTAATTTCATTCCTTTGTGGCCAGAAAAAGATACTTGGTGGGAATTTGTTCTCCTTAAATTCATTAAGATTTGTTTTGTGACCTACCATGTGATCTATGCTGGAGAAATATCACCGTATGCTTGAAAAAAATATGAGCTTAGCTTCTGTTGGATAGAATGTTCTATATATGTATGTGTGTTAGGTCCATTTGTTCTATAGTGTTATCCATGTTCCTCTGTTTTCTTATTGACCTTCTGTCTGAATGCTCTTTTCAAAATTGCAAGTGGGATATTGAAGTCTCCTAGTGTTACTGTATTGCTGTCTATTTGTCTCTTTGTTTCTGTCTTTGTTTGCTTTATATATTTAGGTACTCTGTAGTTGAGTACATATATATTTATACTTGTTATGTTTTCCTGGATGATTCACCCTTTTTTCATTATCAAATGTCCTTATTTGTTTTTTTGTGCCAATTTTAAAGTCTATTTTGTCTGATATAAACAGCCACTACTGCTCTTTTTTGTACTATTTCTATAGATTCAATTTACATGTATTCTTAGATCCAAAGTGAGGCTCTTGTAGACAGCCTGTAGTTAGGTCCTGATATTTTGGTAGAAAGTGTATTCAGCTACTCTATATTTTCTGATTGGGCAGTTTAATACACTTACATCTAAAGTAATAATCGATAGGAAAGAATTTACTATTGCAATTTTCTAGTTGTTTTCTGTTAGTATTGTAGTTTTTGTCTTTTCCTTTTTTTTTGTTGTTGATTTTTGTATTGATATGTTTGGATTCCTTTGTTCCTTTTTTGTTGTTGTTGTTGATTTTTGTATTGATATGTTTGGATTCCTTTCTCTTTTCCTTTTGTGTAACTTCTGTAGGAATTATATTTGTTGTTACCTTGGAATTACATAAAATATCTTCCAGTTTTAACAGTCTACTTTAAATTGAAAACAATCTAAGTTTCCTTTTTTTTTGTTGTTGATTTTTGTATTGATATGTTTGGATTCCTTTCTCTTTTCCTTTTGTGTAACTTCTGTAGGAATTATATTTGTTGTTACTTTGGAATTACATAAAATATCTTCCAGTTTTAACAGTCTACTTTAAATTGAAAACAATCTAAGTTCAATTGCATATAAAAGCTCTGTACTTTCTTCCTCAAAACATTTACTTTGTTGTTGTCATAACAATTTACATCTATTCATATGGCATATTATTTTAGTTAAATATTTTTTAGTTAAAGTTATTTTTAATACCTGTATTAGTCTGTTTTTGTTGCTTATAACAAAATACATGTAACTGGGTGATTTATAAAGCATGACATTTATTGCCTACAGTTTCTGAGGCTGGGAAGTCCAAAGTCCATCTCGTGGTGGTGACGGTGACCCAGGGGTCTCATATTGCAGGATAGTGGAAGCAGAGAGAGCAGTGAGAGAGCAAGACAGACTCTCCTCTTCTTTTAAAGCCCTCAGAACCAGACCACTGACCACCATTTTTAATCCATTCTCTACTGCATAGTCCTACAATCAAATCACCTCTTCAAGCCTCCACCCTTCGATTACCATAATAGGATTTCCCACTCTTAACAGTCACAGTGGGCACTTGCTTAGTTTCTAATACATAAAACTTGGGAGACAATTCAAGTTTCAGTGAGTTTTGGGGAGACATAACTCAATCCATTACAATTCCTTTGTCTTTTACTTTTATTCATAAATAATTTACCCACCATTACAGTAATACAGTATTCTGTATTTGTTTGTATTTTTACCTTTGCCAATGAGTTTTAGAATTTCTTATGCCATCATGTTGCTATTTAGTGTTTTTTTCATTTTGACTTGAAGAATTCCCTTTAGCATTTCTTGTAAGGTAGATCTAATGGTGATGAACTCCCTTAACTTTTGTTGTCTAGAAACAACTTTACTTTTAAAATGAAGGACTGATAGAATTCTGCCAGTACAGTATTTTTGGATTGCAGTCTTTTCAATTTTCTTCTTGCACTTTGAATATGTAATCCCATTCACTTCTGGCCTGCAAAGTTTTTCCTGAATAATCTGCCTACTTCTGGGGGGAGGGAGCTACCCTTGGCTCCTACCTAAGACCTTGAGTGTGCTCTGTTTCTTGCCTGCTTCCGAGCAGAGGGGGCTGCCCTCTGCTCCTGCCATAGACCCTGGGTGTGCTGTTTCTTGCATGCTTCTGGGTGGAGGGGGCTGCCCTCAGCTCCTGCAAGTACCCTTGGCATGCTCTGTTTCTTCTGCTGATAGTCTTATGGACATTTCCTTGTATGTGAGATCACTTTTCTTTTGCTGCCTTCAAAATTTTTTCTGTCTTTGACTCTTAACAATTTGAAAATGTGTCTCAATGTGGACTTCTTTGGGTATCTTATTTGGTGTACTTTGGTTCTTCTTGGATCTGAATGTTGATTTCCTTCCTCAGATTTGGGAAGTTTTTAGCCACTGTTTCTTTGAATAAGCTTTCTGGCCCTTTCTTCTTAAGTAGTTGATATTTTCTTCTTTAAGAAGAAAGGACCAGAAAGCTTTCCCCCTTCTGAAACTTCCATAATGTGTATATTGGTTTGTCTGACTGTGTCCCACAATTCTCTTAAGCTCTCTTCACTCTTTTTCTTTCTTTTTGCATCTCTTGACTGAATTATTTTCAGTAACCTGTGTTCAAGTTCACTGATTGTTTCTCCTGCTTGATCTAGTTTCCTGTTTAAACCCTCCAGTGACTTGTTCAGTTCAGTTTCATGTTCTTCAGCTGCATGATTTCTGTTTGGTACTTTTAAACATTTTCTATCTATTTAAATTTTCACTTTGTTTATTTATTGTTCTCTTCAACTTGTCAGCATATTTATGACAATTATTTTAAATTCTCTGTCAGGTAAATCATTTAACTCTGTTTCATTAAGGTTTGTTTCTGTAGATTTTTCTTCTTTCTTTGTTTGGAACATCTTTGCCTGGTCTTTTGTTTTCCATGAATCTCTGTGTTGGTGTCTGCACATTAGATAAAACAGGCCTCACTCCCAGTCTTCAAGGACTGACCTGATGCAGCAGAAGGCTCCCATAAATTAGACCTACATAAATTGAGGGTTCTATCAACTCTTTCACTCCCCAGGGAGAAACAGGCATATCTAGTTTTTGTCTGTTTTCTCTGTGCTGAGCAGTGAGAGGGGAACTATAGCATCTATCAGTTCAATGCATTCTCTATCTTCTCCCCTGGGTGACTACACTGTGCCAGACCCATCAGAGCTTCAGAACTAGAGAGAAAGGTGGTAGTTATTTGGGCACCTTCAGAGAAGAGGTGTTGGGCACATGTGTCAATTCTTCCTCTGCCTATTGGGAAGCTGAGAGCTGGGATTTTTTTTTGTCTGCTCAATCTGTGCTGAGCAGAGGGAAGAATCAATGGTGTCTACCAGCCCAAGATGCTGCCTCTGTTCTTTCTTGGGTAGCTTGACTGTTCTGGACCTGTCAGAGTTCCAAGAGTGACAACACAGAAGACATTCCTCTGGTAAACTCCTCCCCCTTGGAAAAGTTGGGGTGATGGATGTGTGAACCCTGTGCATCTACCCTGCATGAAGCTGGGAGCAAGGGGTCTCTTCCTGATCATACGTTGCTGCTCTAGGGGACTCTGACAAAATTGTGTCTCATATCTCCCTACTGGCTTCAGAGAGTCTGGTTTCATGTTCTCCCAGGGGCAAAGAGACTTTCAATTAGTTTCTGCTTTTTGCATATTAATTCATGAATTGTTGAAAAATTTTTTTTGTGTGTGTGT
>NW_007732884.1:0-1946 GCF_000696425.1 Galeopterus variegatus | reverse complement strand
TGTGTGTGTGTATCCAGGACTTTCTACTCTGCCATGTTTCTGGTGTCACTTCTAGCCTATTTTTTAAAAAAGAGGTTTCTGTGACTAAATGCATTTAGTTCAACTTTTGTTCAATTTTTAAGTAGTTGATGTTTTCTTCTTTAAGGCCTGGTGTAAAAGTGAGACTATGGCCTGTAAAATGTTTGAAATTAGGTAAAGTAATTCAGATGATAGTTGACTCTATCAGTCAGTTTATGTGACAGATAATAATAAGCCAACACATCTAACTCTCCAAGAAATATGGCAGTGGGATTTAATGTGAAGCATATACAATCAATAACCCACACATAATCATATCAATATGAGAGATCTACAAGAAACCTAATGATATACAGTATAGAGTCATGAGCCAAAAAAACATTTATTATCGCCTTGAATCTGCTCATTTAATAAGGCCATCTAGAGTCATAGCACTTGACCTTAAAACTGCTCAAGTAGCAAGCTCTGTATTTTATTTCTGTACCTTATTTTTTCATCCAAATTCACCCCATATGTGTCTGTACTTTATGTGCTCCCAAGAGGAATGTTAAATCATTATAGGTCAATGGAAGCACTAGTACTTCAAACAAGCCTACAGATGGCAGAGTCTTAGTCTAATTCCCTAGCACTGCCAATACTGTAAGTGATGACCAAATATGGTTTTGTGCTTCCATTTTTTTCTGGTTTAATATTTGATGAGTTCTGGGCACTGTGCTCACAACTTCCTATGGTCTCTTAAGGAAACCGGTATAGTAGGTTATACTTGTTTTGTATATTACTGTGCACACAGCTGGCAGCCAGAAGGAAAAATTTAGGGAATATTCCTTCTTTATTTCATTCCTCTTGCAGGTGTCATTTCTGTGTTTCAGCCATCTGGTGTTATGCCGAGTAGAATCTCAATAGCAAAAATTTATTCAGATAAAAAATTTGGATAAAAATATCCTCCAGATAATAGTATTAAAATGACTGACATAACAAATTCAATATTTTATTTATTTTTTACATGTTGACAAAAAATCTGGAGTGAAAGTGGTACCACTTTTGAGCAGACCTTGGCTAGAAAGGATACATATGAAATAATGCTTATATTAGGTTATTTTCCCTATTGTGTAACCTCTATGAAAAAATTGACTATTCAAAGGGAGTATCATACCTGAGAATCAAAGATATTGCAATTACTGCTGCACTCCTCTGGAAAAGGATTGGTGAGTAGGAACAACAGATTAAAAAAGCCATTTTCAATCTTTTGCTGTAATAAAATATTAGTGTATTAATTGAGGTAAGAGAAATGTTTTGTTTGTTTGTTTTTGAATTTAAAAAACTCAGTGTGAAATTGATCTATCTAGAAGAGTGGTAAAGGGAGGAACAAAGATTTTATCTAATCTTCATTTTACATGTACAAATGTAATTTACCACACATATTTAATAGATGAGAGCACCTGGGCTAGAACACAGGATTCAGCCCATTGTCCTTTCTTCTACTTTACTGCACTAGAGATTAGGTCTAAAAAAATTTATAGAGAAAAAAGATGACCTTGTTATCACTAAGATCAATATAGCAGAGATAAGACATGCAGTTGGAAATGACTTAAGCTCTCTTTGACTCAGTTTTATCATCTATAAAAGAGTCTACCTGCTAATATAAAATTGAATGAAGTAATATATAGAAAGTACTTATGTCAATCTCTGTTCAATAAATTTTTACTCTTTAATTAATGTCAGAATTCTGCATGAATTCAGAAACTTTGAGGGAATGTAAGTCTTGTAGAATTTTTTTTTCCCTTTTGCTATCTAGTGAAAAATGGCAGTTATGCTCTGTAACCAAAAGCTCTATGCCTTGCTTCTTAAAACACATCCCTTTCATCAAACCTGGGATGTTTTAGTCATACCTTTCCCATAAATGCAAAGGTAAATAGTAGCTTAGGAAA